>NC_134876.1:29691251-29706251 GCF_041734735.1 Babylonia areolata
AGCTTTGACATCGTTCAGTGACAGGCGACACTCCACTCCCTTTATCGCCACACACAAGTCCTTGTTGACGGCACTTGACGAACTTTTACTGCCCCTGATCGGCTGATGGTGGTCAGTCCTGAACATACGTGATGACGGCACTTGACAATTTTTAACTGCCAGTTAACGGCTGATGGTGGTCAGTACTGACCAGTCCGCGTTGACGGCACTTGATGAACTTTTACTGCCCCTTTATCAGCTGATGGTGGTCAGTACTGACCAGTCCGCGTTGACGGCACTTGAACTTTCACTGCCCCTTTATCTGCTGGTGGTGGTCAGTTACCGACCATACGTGATGACGGCACTTGACAAATTTTAACTGCCAATCAACGGCTGATGGTGGTCAGTCCTGACTAGTCCGTGTTGACGGCACTTGACAATTTTAACCTGCCTCACTCCTACGACTCTGCTAAAAAATACTGTTATATGCGGAAGATGTTACTGCATTAATTCAGGATAGATTTGACTTTGGGAAAGTGATTAACTTATCAAGCAAGTTTTCTGAGTTTTCAGTCTCAGAAATTGATGAAAAATGACTAATGCTGCCTGGCTCAAGAAAGAACTGTGTAAAAAATAAAAATAATAAAATAAAATAAATAAAAAAAAGACATTTAGAATGTTCTTCTGAGACAGGGATGAGACATAGAGACAGACAGCCACAGAGACAGAGAACGAAAGACGATGTCAATGAAAACAATGCGATAGAGGCAAAAAGTGGAGAGGGGAGAGAGAAAAAGAGGAAGAGAGAGAGAGAGACTGGTACATAGAGGGCAGGGAGACAGAGAGAGGAAAAGAAAGAGAGAGAGAGAGAGAATGTTCAGTTCAGTTACTCAAGGAGGCATCACTGCGTTCGGACATCTCCATATACGCTACATTACATCTGCTAAGCAGCTTTACCCAACACGCTTAGACAGGCGTTGGGGGGCTGTGGGGGGGTGGGGGGGGATAAAAAGAATTAAATAAAATACAATAACAAATAAATGGATAAGTCACTGAGATACACACACACACACACACACACACACACACACACACACACACACACACACACACACACACACACACACACACACACACACACAGAATGAAAGAGAAAGACGACAGACAGAGAGCCGAGAGGTGTTGTTCTGGCTTTCCCGTGTGAGCCGATACAATAACAATAAGTCATGGATAAGTCATTAAGAGAGAGACAGAGACAGAGAGACAAAAAGACAGACAGGGACAGACAGACAGAAAGACAAACAGAGAGCCGACAGGTGTGGTTCTAGCTTTCCCGCTTGAGCCAATAGCCAACTCAACGTTAAACATGAGTCGGTTGAGGTCGAAAATATAACTGGCTACTTAGGAGTGCAGTGCTTGTCGAAGCTTCTTTTCTTTCTTTTTCTCTTTTTCTTTTTCTTCTTCTTCTTCTTTTTTTTCTTTTTTTTTCTTTTTCTTTTTCCCCCCATTCTTTTCTTCCAATATCTGCGACTCATGTACAAAGCAGAAATGAAAAGGGATCTAAAATACCGTGCTACCAAGGCAAGGCAAGGCAAGGAGTTTATTTCGTGTGCCCCCTGGGAGGCATTGAAACATTACATACGTTCATCATTTACACATATCCAATAAATACAAAAAGAGTGATGTCAAAACCAAGAAGTAGGCTCATTCGTTCAATCACTTAATATAAACATTGACAAGTACTATTTCACTCGTAATACAAACAAACATAATACGCATTTGCGTGTTTGATTCTTTGGAGGATGACTCTTAATACAGACTTCACAACACAAAAGTATTTTAACTTTCTTATAAAAAAAAAAGCCTCCCAAAACCACACACACACACACACACACACACACACACACACACACACACACACACACACACACAACAAAGTCATATTAATTTAAACCATGAAATCGTTGACCACGTTTTGCTACTCTTATCTTCAATAAAGCTCTTGTCAAAAGAATTGAAATAAAGACAGTTTCGACGTGATAGTGTTTTGTTTTCGCTTTTGCTTCAATCCAGCTTTTACAAGTGGGAAAGGGGAACATAAGCACACCAAAAAAAAACAAAAAAAAAAGAAGAAAAAAACCCACGGTGAATGTTTAACACGAATATGCACATGCGCGCATCACACACACACACACACACACACACACACACACGCCCGCGCGCGCGCACGCACGCACGCACGCACACACACACACACACACACACACACACACACACACACACACACACACACACACACGTGCACTCTGCGTGCATGCAGACACAAACATGCAAATGCACGACATAGAGAAACAGACAGACAGACAGACAGACAAACAGACAGACAGAGGTGGAGCATGGAACGTACAAACAAGCAGACCGAGATGAATTGTTTTCAGAAGGCTGATATACAATTATGTACGTCTACTCTTTGAACTTCTGAACTGTTATTTCCTATCGAAAAACATACATCACCAAGTCTGTCTCTGTCTCTGTCTCTGTCTCTGTCTCTCTCTCTCTCTCTCTCTCTCTCTCTCTCTCTCTCTCTCTCTCTCTCTCTCCCTCCCTGACATGTATACGTTACTAAGAAAAGAAGAAAAAACCAAATTCTCAAATTTCTAAAAGAAAAGCTAAATTCTACTTCATTTCTCCTTTACCCGCAAAAAGAACTCAAGGGAAAGGAAAATGCAGTTTATTCGGGATAATATCCATCGATACTGCTCAGCACAAATACAGAAACAAATATGAAATATTTTCATTGCCATTCACAGAACGTCGGTGAGTTCCACGGTTAATGAGGACACAGGGAACAGAGTGCATGATCCCCAAAAGTGCACATCCCAGTTCTGACAAATGGGATCAACAAATGGTGGACCATTCGGCCATTTTGTGGGACGGTCAGCGAGTCAACGACCTCCATTCTCTGGACCCGTGCAGTGTATTTACAGCCACTCCCTTTCATGCCATGCTCTCATGGTGACCTCCGTTTCCACCCACCCATCCACCCACCCACCCACCACCCACCACCCCGCCCACCCACGTTCTTGGGCTGAGACCTGTCAAGGTCTTCAGTGTCGGTACAATTCATGGAGGACTGTCGTTGGAAGGACACAGTGGCGGTATCCATTCCTGTCTCCGCGAGTCAACGATTATCGTCGTCATTAGGGAGCTTGGTAGGTGATTTATTCAATCCATTAAGTCAGGACAGGCACTACTGAACACCACCAGAGTGATTAGGCTGCAGTTCAGGGTCTTCTCGTGTGTGTGGCCTACTGGCGGCCTATCATAGTTTCTTTTGGACTGCCGACGTTGAGTCTGCAACAGACGAACTCATGTGCAGCTGGGGGTGGGGAACTCGGAATTTGTAGCGTGGAAGTCGACTGAGACGGTGTAGATGATGGGGCAGAGAAAAACAAAACAACTATACAGCCACTACTGAATCTGTTATGCCCAACTTTGTCGCTGCTGGCAATTTGGGTAGGTCTCATCTGTTGTTGCTGCTAACAGTTTGGGCATGTCTCATCCCCGAAATTGTCGGTAAAATGACGACAAGTTTGGTAAGCGACAGTTTCAGTTTCAGTTTCAGTTTCACTTTCTCAAGGAGGCGTCACTGCGTTCGGACAAATCCATACACGCTACACCACATCTGTTGAGCAGATGCCTGACCAGCAGCATAACCCAACGCGCTTAGTCAGGCCTTGAGTGCATGCTTACATATTTGTGTACCTATGAAAGTGGATTTCATTTTACGTAATTTCGCCAGAGGACAACACTCTCGTTGCCATGGGTTCTTTTTCAGTGCGCCAAGTGCGTGCTGCACACGGGACCTCGGTTTATCGTCTCATCCGAAAGACTAGACGCTCAGTTTGATTTTCCAGTCAAACTTAGGAGAAAGGGCGAGAGCGGGATTCGAACGGTAAGCGACAATTCTATGCTGGGCATAAAAGGCGCTATTTCTACACATACAGACATAGTACGTGTGCAGTTGGTCAAGGAAAACTCGGGAGAGGGTTTGTGGGGAGCGGGCTGGGCGTAACGCGTGAAGCTAACAAAACGCAAAATTCCGAGAGCTTTTTTTTTTTTTTTTTTTTCTCGAATTTCTGTTATCTTCTTTAATCTTCAAATTGCGCATATCATTCTGAAGGTTAAAAACAAAAAGAGCATGTCATTCTGAAGGGGTTAAAAACAAACGATCCTCGGTTTATGGTCCATGCAGCCTGCACTGTTGTTTTTTGTTGTAGTTGTTGTTGTTTTTCTGGACGATTTTCCAAAGATGACTTTGGCTTCCGCAATTCATTTTTGCATTCATTATCAGTTGTTTCGCTTGTCAGTTTAACGACTTCTCTTTTACGAAGTCCTTTAAGTAATTTCCTGTAACTGTATTTAGAGGGGTTTTTTTGTTTGTTTGTTTCTTTGTTTTGTTTTTCTTTCAAATTTCACCCACATTTTTACCCTCATTTGCCCAGTTTCCCCAAACCCTCCATTCATCCACATCTCCCACCCCTTCTAACCGATAATACTCAGATGTATTCATAAATACTTTTACAAAATGTCTTCAATCACCGATATGTGTGACGGGACATTAAACAAAAAAATTCCTTCCTTCATTTGCCCCAAGGCCTGACTAAGCGCGTTGGATCACGCTGCTGGTCCGGCATCTGCTTAGCAGATATGGTGTGTAGCGTATATGGATTTGTCCGAACGTTGTGACGCCTCCTTGAGTAGCTTAACTGAATTCATTTGCACTTAAGTAAAGCATGCAAATGTTTAACTGTAATAAAGTAGTCCAATAAAAAGGAATAAGTCAAGAAGAAGTTACAACACAGCACACATTAATCACAAGCAATGATTACAAGTATTAATTTCTTTGGGCTATTCATTTGTAGACTAATCGTTTTTTGCTGAATTTGAAAAAAAAAAAAAAAAAGAAAAGAAAATGTAAAAATGTCAGACATAAGCGTGCGTGAGAAGGTAAAAATGAAGAAAAAAAGAAGAAGAAATGACAGAATTAGAAATGGTGATGAAATAAATATTATGATAACATACGCCAGGTTCAATGTGTTGCAAATAAAGACCTTTTCATATATACTTTGCTTTCTTTTTTCTCTCTCTCTTTTTATCATTTCCTCTTTCAAGCTTGCTCTGTCATGTTCATCTCGATGCATAATTTCCAGAATCTCTCTCTCTCTCTCTCTCTCTCTCTCTCTCTCTCTTCTTTCTTTCTTTCTCTCTCTCTCTCTCTCTTTCTTTCTTTCTCTCTCTCTCTCTTTCTTTCTCTCTCTCTCTCTCTCTTTCTTTCTCTCTCTCTCTCTCTCTCTCTCTCTCTCTCTCTCTCTCTCTCTCTCTTTTGTTAATATGTACATGCCTGTCTCCTCCCCTGTCGGTCTCTCTATGTCCCGTCCCTATTGTCCCTGTCGTTATTTATTTATAGCGTTATCACATTGTACATAAGTATTTATACTTCATTTTGTACATGCTCATGTAATTTTCATGTTGCTGTTGTGAATTTGAATCTCGCATTTATTTTTTTTTTCTCCTCAGTTATTATTCTTGCCCCAGAGGGCCGGATGTAAACAAGTACTATGTGCTCATTCCTTTACCCTCGTAAAATAGATTTTCGTTCGTTCGTTCGTTCGTTCTCTCTCTCTCTCTCTCTCTCTCTCTCTCTCTCTCTCTCTCTCTCTGTGTGTGTGTCTGTCTGTCTGTCTGTCTGCCTGCCTGTCTGTGTTCCCCTTCATCCTCCCCTTCCTCCATTCCACCCTATTGTCTCACAGACAGGATACAGACCTGTTTTTCACGAGGCTCCCCTGCAGCGATTGAAATCTCTCCCGTCTGACCAAAATGTCTTTCTGATGCACTGAAAGGCTTTAAGGCCAACTCTTGGTAAGCAGATAAAAATCACCGTGTCTAGACAGACCGGAGTAAGACTGGCTGGAAGACCTCATAAATACATTCACCTTTTACCAAAATTATCCCTCCCCACACAACAGACCAACCTTAAACATCCATACTTTCAAATGAAGGGTTTTGTTTTCGTCCTGGCTTTAAGCAACAACATTTGAATCATTTTAAAAATGAGCTTTAGGAAAGGGGAGAGGTGGTACTTCATCACAAAGGAAGCAGTGAACTCTCAAAACGCGCAGAGAACACAATTAAATGGAGCGATGGTTACTTTCTCTGTATAATTTCTTTCAAAACTGACCAGCTACGCAGTGACTTGAGAGAGAGAAAAAAAAGAGAAAGGGGAGACAGAGACAGAGAGAAAGAGACACAAAGAGACACACAGAGAGACAGAGACACAGAGAGACAGAGACAGAGAGACGGACAGGCAGACAGAGACTGAGACACAAACATGAAGATACAGACGGACAGACAGACTGAGCAAAATGCCTTCTCACATTTCAGATTCGGAAGCAAAGAACAACTGATCTTCAAGAGAAAAGAAGTCCGACACTTATTATGATTGTCCTTGTGTACCCATGAAGCAAATCTTCAACAATGACAGTTGGCATTCATTTCTTAAAAGAAAGGGGAAAAAAAAGAGATAAACGATGCCTGAATATGCTGAATTTCTTGAACTCGTTTTCCTATCTTTAAAGTTCACTCGATAGGAGATTACAAAAGCAAAAACTGCACAAAGTTCAGATCACATCTTCAGCATCGATTGACTTCGTCAGCGGAAAATGTTGTGCAAAATCATTTGACATCGGATGATTAAACGTGTAGTACGATATTTTGTGCGCTGGAAAAGCAAAGTCTGGTGTGAACAAGTTCTCAAAATTTCTTATCTTGACAACTTACTATAGTGTGTATCTGTCTCTGTTTGTCTGCTTGTCTGTCTGTGCGTCCGTATGTCATCGCGGTGTGTGTGTGTGTGTGTGTGTGTGTGTGTGTGTGTGTGTGTGTGTGTGTGTGTGTGTGTGGCTGCTGTTTTGTTTTCGATTGAAAAGAAACAATTAGAATATTGCTGCTTTTATTATCATCATTGCAATTCATAATATTGGTAGTCGCAGCAGTAAAAGCAGCAGTAGCAAAGGTAGCAGCAGCTGCAACTGCAAAAACAAATAGTAGTAGCATCATCAGTTGTAGTTACAGTAACCATAGCATACATTTCTTTCTTTTCCTTTAAAGAAAGGACCCATGTTAGCATTCAACCCTGTCATCGTATCTCAATGTGGGCAGTCGATAACTTGGAAGAACGAGAATTGCAAAGTCATCGTTGTCCTTCACAAAGTAAAGACGAACATAGATTCTCAAAGGAAATCCCCATGGTCATCATGGACCGTTGGACCAGGAGTCCCTGTTTGCCTTTTGGAACCGTTCCCATTTCCATTACACCAGTTCCTTCCCAACGGAGAAGAATTTATCACCACCAGCCTCTCAAAATGGCTACAAAGAAACAGAAAGGTAATTTTGCTGGAATCTATGAATCTTCATGTAGTTCCTGCACGAGCAATATGGTCACACTCAACTGAAATAATAAATAGTAGTATAATCATAGTTGTATTACAGTACATAGCATAATTCTTTCTTTTCCTTATAAGATAAGGACCGCTGTTGAATCAACCTGTCATCGTATCTCAATGTGGGAGTCGAATAACTTGAAGAACGAGATTCAATATCGTTGTCCTTCAAGTAAGACGAATGATTCTCAAGATCCATGGTCATCATGGACGTTACAGATTGTTTGCCTTATGGAAACCGTTACCCATTTCCATCCCGAGTTTCTTCCAACGGAGAAGATATTTATCACCTAACACCTCTCAATGTAAAGAAACGAAAGATGCAGAATCTTTCACACGGACTGATGATCTTCGAAGAGTTTCATCTTGAAGTATGTGTCTACGTATTATTATGATTATTTTTATAAATAATATTTAATATATACACTTTGATTTACGATATGGATAGCATTCAAAGAACTCTCTGTCTGTAATCGCAGTGGGTACGGTATGTTATATATGTGAAGGATCTTTCCGTACTGTGAGTTATTAGGATTATTGACTGTAGAGAGTAGATGAAGAATGGAAGACTGGAATATCTTACCTTGTAACCATAGGCGAGTTGGTCTGTGTTCGATCAAGAGGAGTGAGAGTGGTGAAGTGGTGGTTTGTGTGTGTGGTGTGTGTGTTGTGTGGTTGTGTGTTGTGTGTGTGGTGTTGTTTGAGTAAAAGTGAGTAGGTGTGTGTGTGTGTGTGTGTGTGTGTGTGTGTGTGTGTGTGTGTGTGTGTGTGTGTGTGTGTGTGTGTGTGTGTGTGTGTGTGTCGTGTGTGTGTGTTGATTAATAACGTCAGACATTGTCTTCATAATCAACATCATTATTATTAATGTTCTTGCCATTCTTGCTGCTGCTTGTGGTACTGTCGCTGCTGTAGCATGCAGCTTTTATGATCAACCCCTGGAGAGCTTCCGCCTTCTTTCAAACGCACGCTGCTGTGACGATGGTCATGTTGACGTTCTCCTATTCCCCTTCTAGATTCCGGACCTACATAGGGTACTTCTACATACACGACTGCAACACACACACACACACACACACACACACACACACACAACACACACAACACACAACACACACACACACACACACACACACACACACACACACACACACAGACAGTCATAGAGATACAAAGACAGAGATAGAAACACAGACAGAGACCGTTGTCATAAATTAGGATTATTCCTTAGAGGCATCAGCCTCTGACTTTGGGGACAACATTGTGATTGACGTCAGAAGTGAGTTAATCACTGCGTCAGGAGGATCCAAGTCAGCCCACTGACTGACCTTGTTGTTCTGGAGACTCTGGTCCTTTTTTTTTATACTAGAACTCCTTTCCTCTCTTCCTCCTCCAACCATTCTCTCTCCTTCGTCTTCTCTTTCGCTTCTTCTTTGCTGGTTTTGTTTTCTCCTCGAAAAGCCTGTGTTGACCCTGAACTATCAGCATCTGTTTGTGTGTGGAGAGGAGTGGGAGAGGAGAGTGAGGGGCACGGGGGTGGGGGGGGGAGGCAAGGGTGGTGGTGGAAGGGAGAGTTGAGGATGGGGTTAGATGGATGGGAGTATTTGTTTGTTGGTCTTGCCTGCTTGTCTGTCTGGCTGTCTGTTTCGGTCATCCAGGCGGTGTGCTCATTACCTTCATGCAAGTGTGTGTGTGTGTGTGTGTGTGTGTGTGTGTGTGTGTGTGTGTGTGTGTGCGTGTGTGTGTGTGTGTGTGTGTGTGTGTGTGTGTGTGTGTGTGTGTGTGTGTGTGTGTGTGAATGTGTGTAGTATGCAGTTGAACGGAAAATGGTGATCCATTGCTAGTGTTAGTGTGTGCGCGCGTGTATACACATACACACATACAGAGACAGACAGACAGACAGAGGGAGAGAGAGAGACTGGGGGAGAGAAACAGTGAGAGAGATGATAGAGAGAGCGACAGAGAGACAGAGAGAGAGAGAGAGAGAGAGACAGACAGACAGACAGACAGAGAGAGAGACAGAGACAGAAACAGAGATAGAGACAGATAATTCGCCTTTCCTCAGTATCACTCTGAGAGAAAAGACGTCGTTAAACTGATAAGGAGCAAAACTACGCACACCCACACTATTCAATTGTTTTTTTTTTTGTGGGTTTTTTTGTTTGTTTGTTGTTGTTTTTTCTCTCCGAACGCTGTTTAGAAACTTGGGACTGTTAATTGTTGACAACCTAGACAACAACAACGACAACAACAACAACGTCTTTCAGATGAGATGTTAAAATCTATGCTCCGTGTGCAAAGCATGCACAAAGCGCATGTAAATAAATGAAAGAACGCACGAAACAAAACAAAAAAGTTGTCGCTGGTAAAACGATGTCAAAAAACAAAAAAACAAAAAAATCAAAATACACTCTAACAGTGAAATGAATAAATGCACTTGCAAACAGAAAAAAAAAGAAGAAGAAATTAACGGCTGTCTCTCCGCGAGTAGAACAGCTTGAAGTTCCCGTAGAGAAATCGGTTCTGACAACAACAACAACAACAACAATAACAACAACAAAACTAATACAATACGACACGACACAAATACGGAAACCCCACACTGTGAGTTATGAGACGAAAAGCTGGGTTATTATATTACCACCGACGGTATGAGGGCCTTTAATCTCCGTGACATTAATGAAACTGACAGGCCCAGTCCCGCCACCAGGTCACAAGTGTGTGTTTTTACTCTCAATACATGTACGTTCAGGTGGTGGTCGGGGCGGTGGGTGGGAGGGAGGGGGGAGAGAGAGAGAGAGAGAGAGAGAGAGAGCGGGGAGGGGTGCCCGGGGGAGTGGGGGTGGGGGGTAATGCGTGGGGGAAAGGGAGGGAGGGAGGGAAGGCATTAGCTGATATCTCCAGATTAATTATGTGTCGTCATCTCCATTGTTGACGACGCCACATATTCTAAACGGTGGTGCATACAATACGCACGCACGTTCTGACACTCAGGCATTTGCACTCAGAACACTTTATGTAGTGAAGCATGGTTGCTTGGGATGTGCCTCAGTCACCCTCGTGGTCTAATACTCACTTTCATAATTACATATTCATATATATATATATATATATATATATATATATATATATATATATATATATATATATATATATATATACTGAAATAAAAGAGATTTGAAAGGAAAAAAAGAACAGAAAAAAAGAAGAAGAAAAAAGAAGTTGGGGTGGGGGGGGTTAATTAACTCCTTTGGAACTGCAAAAGCTAGACGTACAGATAATGCACGCACGCGTACATGCCCCCCTCCCCCCCTCTCCCCCTCCCCTTCCCCTCCCCCCCCCCCCCCCCTACACACACACACGCACACGCACACTCATGCACGCACTGAGATACATACATACAGACGTACTGACACTAAAAAAAGAGACAAAGATGCGTAACCTACGATTCACACGCACACACACACACACACACACACACACACGCACGCACGCACGTGCACGCTGAGCACTGAACGGTTGAGTGCTCAGGTCTACGGTCCATATAAATGGGACACGAGAACTAATAGAAATGATAAATTTGCTGTCTCGCAGTCGCATTAACATGTTAAGTACTGGGCGATGGCCGCGTAATACATTTGGAACGCGTGGGCTGTCGAAATAATCATTCACACAAACCACCAATAATTGTGAACTCAACTCACTGAGCTAACAAAACAATTCAAACGCACTGTCATTTATTTCTTGTCCTTTCTAGAAACTAAAGGCTTTAATATAATAATATGCAATTTGCAATAGGACTGATGGCCAATGTGTTCTCTGAAGCCAGTAGCCTGTTTCATTTAAGTAGTGATGGGCAGTTTGGTTTGTTTTTGTTTGTTTGTTTTTATTTTTGTTTTGGGGGGTTTTGTTTGTTTTTGTGGGTTTTGTGTGGTTTTGTTGTTGTCGTTTTGTTGTTGTTGTTGTTTTATTTGAAACATACTATTCTATATACTTTACTGGCTCGTACACAGTGAATTTCAGTTTCTATTTCGCTTCTTTTTTTCACATGGGACATAAACAATTAGCTCTGTTTCCGACAGATTTTTAACACTGACGCGCACACGCAAATGGACAAACAGAGAGCAAGACACACGGACACAGACACACAGACACAGATATACACAGATGATTTAAGCAGTGATTTTTTTTTTTGGGGGGGGGGTTGTTTTTGTTGTTTGTTGTTGTTGTTTTTCATTTGAAACATATTGTTCTATAAACTCTGAATATACTGTACTGGCTCGTACACAGTGAATTTCAGTTTCATATTTCGCTTTTTTTTCACATGGGACATAAACAATAAGCTCTGTTTCTCGATAGATTTTTTAACACTGACGCACACGCAAATGGACAAATAGAGAGCAAGACACACGGACATGGACACACAGACATAGACATATATATATATATATATATATATATATATATATATATATATACAGATGACGCAACGAGACGGTTAGTGACAAAGACATAGAGGCAAACCACTCTTTCTGGTTAATTAACAAACACGTGTCACCTCAGTAACAATCCCGGGGTTTTTTTTTCCAATCAGTATGATCTACGTAAAACGATGTTATCGATCACATTTGCAACAGCCTCCTAGTCAGAGCAATGACGTGTGGTCTAGATCGATAATAAATGCACTTTTCGTGAAATGGAATGGATTAGTTCATGAAAAATAGAAAGCTAGAGTAATATCAACAAGACCATGACTCAACGTGTAATGTTTGTAACCGGTGGCACTCTGTGATTGGATGCTCTGTGTGTGTGTGTGTGTGTGTGTGTGTGTGTGTGTGTGTGTGTGTGTGTGTGTGTGTGTCTGTGTCTGTGTCTGTCTGAGTGTGTATGTGTGCGTGTGCGCATGTGTGTGTGTGTGTGTGTGTGTGTGTGTGTGTCTGTGTCTGTGTCTGTGTCTGTGTCTGTCTGAGTGTGTATGTGTGCGTGCGCGCATGTGTGTGTGTGTGTGAGTGTGTGTGTGTATGTGTGCGTGTGTGTGTACGTATATGTGTGTCTGCCTGTCAGCCTGTCTGTCTGCCTGTGTCTGTTTGCCTGTGTTTATGTGAGTCTGTTTATGTGTGTCTGTGTGTTGCACCTGCATCTATGTGTGCATATGCGTGCGTACGTGAGTATGTGTGTGTGCACTCGCGCGCGTATGTATGTGTGTGTGTTTGTGTGTGCGTGCGTGTGTGTATATGTGTGCGTGTGTGAGTGCACGCGCGTGTGTGTGTGTGTGTGTGCAGAGAAAGAGGGAGACAAAAGCCGATACAAACAGACATGTACAGAGATGTCTGTACAAGTAGTCAAGTCAAATGCTATGGCATAGTATACTTAGGACACAGACAGAGAGACAGGGAGAGTAAGAGAAGCACAAGCAGGGGATGGGGAAAAAAGAAGAAAGAAAAAAAAGAAAAAAAAAAGAGAGAAACAACACAGACAGCCGAACGCAGCAAAAAACACAAGAAATGGCAACTCGGAACCCATCACCTGTGATCATACATAACCCGAGGAAAAGTGATTCTGCCTTTTCCCTCTCCCGTCTCGCGTATTAAGCGACATCAAGTGGTATTGATTTATAATTCCAGCACGTCTTTTTTTTTTTTTTCGTTGGCCAGCACAGCCAAAAAGCATAACTAGACCGTCACAGACACCGAGGTAGGCGGGGGGGGGGGGGGGGGGGGGGGGGGGTGGCATCGCGTTAAATGAACTAAGCTGATAAAAAAAAAAAAGGGGGAGGGGGACAAAAGTTAATGTTCCGGTCCTTTCATGACATTATCGATCAACCGCTGTAATTAATTTATCTAGTTTCCAGAGTGGAAAAGAAAAAGAACAGAAAGAAAGAAAGAAAAACGTTGAAACAAAAGACCGACAAACCAAGACGCAATAAACTAATACAAACCCGAATGAAAATTAAATGACACACTCGCATAGACCACTGGAAAAAATTAAACAGGATACGTAACAAACGTAACCTTGTAGGCAAAAAAAACACCACAAAACAAGTCTGCACACACACACACACACACACACACACACACACACACACACACACACACACGTACACACACACACACACACACCTACACGCACACGCAAACACACACACACACACACACACACACACAAACACACACACGCACACGCACACATACAGACACACACACACACACACACACACACACACACACAGACGCGCGCGCGCACACACACACACACACACACACACACACACACACACACACACACACACACACACACACACACACACACACACACACACACAGGTTGACAGATGGATAAGATAGAAAGAGTGAGGTCGAGGGGGGGGGGGAATATATTATCAGTATCCGGAGGGAGAGAGAGAGAGGGAGGGGGGCAGATAGAGAGGGATATATATATATATGTGTGTGTGTGTGTGTGTGTGTGTGTGTGTGTGTGTGTGTGTGTCTGTGTGTGTGTGTGTGTGTGTGTATACCAAACAAACAAACGGTGGTACAAAAATAACAACACAGGTACTCACGCCCAGTAGCATCAACAGGGCAGGCTTATTAAGGTACTCAAAAAAAGCAAGACAACGACAACGCACAAAACGTGCAGCCAAAACCAGACTTCAATAAAATGGCTGGATAGCAATTTTATGTGTCTGCTACCAGTACGAAAACGACCAATAGAAACCAAAAAGTACGTAAACAAAAGCAGAAATAAAACCTGTAGAAGAAAGACACTTAGACAGGACAGAATTGAACACAGGCCAACAGACAGACAGACAGACAGACAGACTGACAGGCGAACAGGAAAAAACGTAGAAGCATGTGAATATATTCCTTTATATAAACTGAACATGGAAGATCCAGAGTGAAACGCACGCACGCACGCACGCACGCACCCACGCACGCACGCACATATACACACACACACACGCACGCACGCACGCACACACACACACACACACACACACACACACACAGAGTCTACCCCTTTACCTTAAGTAGTGATTATTCTCTCTCTCTCTCTCTCTCTCTCTCTCTCTCTCTCTCTCTCACACACACACACACACACACACACACTCTCTCTCTCTCTCTCTCTCTCTCTCTCTCTCTCTCTCTCTCTCTCTCTCTCTCTCTCTCTCTCTCTCTCTCAAGACGGATAGGAGAGTGGAATAAGGGATTAAAGTTTGCTGGATTTGGTGTATAGCCAGATGGTCGTCTCTAAAATTACAATGGATTAGGTGAAGTGCGTGATGACAAATGTATGTTGGTGTAAATGCGTGTGAATGTATGAGTGTTAGTGCGTCAGCGCGTGCGAATGTGGATGAGTATATTCTTGTTCATTGTTGATTGTTTGCTTTTTGGATACGTGTCTTTATATCAGCCAAACAAATTTTGACGGATACTTTTCGTCAGTATGTATTTTAACCCCCTTGCCAAAATGGTATTTTTGCTAATGGCAATAAAATCCTTGTCAGTGTTTCTCTCTTAACACA
>NC_134876.1:29716251-29731251 GCF_041734735.1 Babylonia areolata
GGAGAAATGGCCGGGGACACACACACACAGGCAGGCAGTGAGAAGAGGACACGTGCATGCAGAAGTGCAATATGTATCCGCTTCAGTGGTGAACACTTTCTTTCTTAACACGAATCTGAGGGCGAAGTTTCTTCCAAGCGAAGCTTTTTCTATAACATCAGTTATATGGCACCCTCCCCCACTCTCCCTTCTTCCTCCCCTCTCCCCACCCCGCCCCCCCTCCCCCCTCTCTCTCTCTCTCTCTGTGTCTCTCTCTCTTTTTTTTCTTCTCCTATTTCATTGCAAAGCTTTAACAAGATATTAGGGCTAAGAATCAACTTTTACGTGTGGCTGCCGAGAGAAAGCAAACCGTGCAGAGTTTGTTATCCTCTGATAATGGTGAAGTTCTAATTTCGCTCGTCAGGTATGTTGCAGAGGCTATCAACATCCGGAAAAAAATACAGTCAGTTATAATATGTAGTTGTTTCTGTTTTTATCTGTGAGTAATATATTGCATCCGCATGCACTTGATTGTCAAGCTGAATATGAACAGTTTATAACTGTGATGATGGAGATGGTAGGGTGTTGTTGAAGATGGTGTATGTGTGCTTGTATTTGGCACATGCATCTATAAACGATGAACTCACTTTGTTCTAGAAAAAAAGTTTGTTTTGTCAGTTATTATGATATTGACTGTTTTAATTCGCTTTATTTCGTTCAATACACGACGCGGCAATTGAGAAGTGTATCCCCTTGACAAAAGGGCTGTAGATAGGCCAATGTCAGTAAATAATGTCAGACGCGTCCGAAGTCAGTCTCTTTCTCTCTCTCTCGCTCTCTCTCTCTTGGGCAATGGCCTTTATACGAATAATATATCCGTATCCGTATCTGCTTGTTTGTTTGTTTCTCTCTCCTTCTCTCACCTCTCTCTCTCTCATCTTTCGTTTTCGTTTGAACAGGTTTTACAACCGAAAAAAGATAACGTTATCAGTACGTTCTTTCTCTTCCTTACTCAGTCCCCCCCCCTACCCCCATGCCACCCATCTCTCTCTCTCTCTCTCTCTCTCTCTCTCTCTCTCTCTCTCTCTCTCTCTCTCACTCACTCTTTCATACACACCTTTCGTTTCAATCCAAAAAGATAACGTTATCAGTACGTTCTTTCTCTTCCTTACTCAGTCCCCCACCCTACCCCCATGCCACCCAACTCTCCTCCCCCCACCCCCATCTCTCTCTCTCTCTCTCTCTCTCTCTCTCTCTCTCTCTCTCTCTCTCTTTCATACACACCTTTCGTTTCAATCCAAAAAGATAACGTTATCAGTACGTTCTTTCTCTTCCTTACTCAGTCCCCCACCCTACCCCCATGCCACCCAACTCTCCCCCCCCTCCCCCGCCCCCATCTCTCTCTCTCTCTCTCTCTCTCTCTCTCTCTCTCTCTCTCTCTCTCGCGTTTGAACAGGTTTCATAACCGAATAAGAGAACGTAATCAGTATAACTTCTTCTCTTCCTCACTCAGCCCCTCCACTCCCACTCATCCACTCCTACCCAACTCTCTCTCTCTCTCTCTCTCTCTCTCTCTCTCTCTCTCTCTCTCTCTCTCTCTCGTTTGAACAGGTTTCATAACCGAATAAGAGAACGTAATCAGTGTAACTTCTTTCTCTTCCTCACTCAGCCCCTCCACTCCCACTCCTACCCAACTCTCTCTCTCTCTCTCTCTCTCTCTCTCTCTCTCTCTCTCGACCTAATTAAGTAGAATTAATGTCAAGTCCATGAATATTATGATATTGTGTCATCTATTCAAGTGTTATAATAGCCCTTCCTATGCCCACCCCCAGTCCACTGGTTTTGAATTGTGGTCCATGGCCAAAGTTCATTAAAACAATTTCGTTCGTTCGTTCTCTCTCTCTCTCTCTCTCTCTCTCTCTCTCTCTCTCTCTCGTGTGAACAGGTTTCATAACCGAATAAGAGAACGTAATCAGTGTAACTTCTTTCTCTTCCTCACTCACACTCCTCCACTCTTACCCAACTCTCTCTCTCTCTTTCTTTCTCTTTCACACACACACACACACACACACACACACACACACACACACATCTCTCGTTTCAACAGGTTTTACAACCGAAAAAGATAACGTTATCAGTACCTTCTCTCTCTTCCTCATTCAGTCCCCCCTGCCCTGCCCCCATGCCACCCAACTCTTCCTCCCTCCCTCTCCCTCTCTCTCTTCTCTCTCTCTCTCTCTCTTTCTCTCTGTTTCTTTCTCCCAAGAGGCCTGGGCGAGTCACGCACACAATGCAAAGAAGGCCGACGTACTAAGCATACAGCAGCAGCAGCAGCAGCAGCCAGGCCACAAGGAAGGCAGGGAATTAGTTATCTTCACAGCACATCACGCACAACACACACACACACACAGTACCAGTCAGTCCCAGAAGGGTGTCTGTCTGATGCCGTGAGGACACAAAAGGAGGACAACGTCGTCAAACCGGCACAGTAGAAAGGATGAAAAAAAAAAAGATATAGTAGTAGTAGTAGTAGTAGTAGTAGTAGTCATAGTAGTAGTAGCAGCAGCAGTATTTCATCATCATCATTATCATATATATATATATATATATATATATATATATATATATATATATATATATATATATATAGAGAGAGAGAGAGAGAGAGAGAGAGAGATATTATTATCATTAGTAGTAGTAGTATTTTTAGAAGAAGTAGTAGTAGTAGTAGTAGTAGTAGTAGTAGCAGCAGTAGTAGTAGTAGTGCTGTTGTTGTCATTACTGTTGTTGTTGTTGTTAAGGGATATCTATACAGCGCATACGTATAAAGCACAGCGCGATTTACAACGACGCTTAGAAGATTATTACTGGACAAAATAAAAGAAAAAAATAGGGGAGAAAATCCGAAGGAGATGGGTTATTGGGGAAGAGATGTGTGAGTGACTACCACTGCTGCGAACAATTCAGTGGAGTGATGGCCTTGGAAGCGAGAGAATCTGAGCGCGCTGGTTCGAATCACAGTTCAGCCGCCGATATTTTCTCCCCCTCCACTAGACCTTGAGTGGCGGTCTGGACGCTAGTCATTCGGGTGAGACGATAAACCGAGGTCCCGTGTGCAGCATGCATTTAGCGCACGTAAAAGAACCCACGGCAACAAAAGGGTTGTTCCTGGCAAAATTCTGTAGAAAAATCCACTTCGATAGGAAAAGCAAATCAAACTACACGCAAAAAAAAAATAACAAAAAAATGGGTGGCGCTGTAGTGTAGCGACGCGCTCTCCCTGGGGAGAGCAGCCCGAATTTCACACAGAGAAATCTGATGTGATAGAAAGAAATACAAATACAACTACAAATTCAGAACCACGAATGTGTCTCGCAGTGCTACGTTCCACCGACCACTGCCTCCAACAGAACGTGTGGACGTTGTTGTGTGTGAATGGCTTTTCCCCCACTGATGACTGCAGTCCTGCCTGCATTGATGACTTTTACGTATCGAAAAACATGACCGAAAAGGAGAAGAAAAAAAAGCCAGTATAGGTCGTAATAGGGTGGAGGAGGAGGGGGGAAGGGGGCGACGGGGGGCGGGGGGGTGACGAGGGGGGGGAGGAGGGTTATGAAGCAAGCAAACAAACAAAATAATAAAACAGTTACAACAGCCTGTAAGTGTAACAGACTGTCACCCAATATAAATTTTACGGCCACACCTCTTCGTTTCTATACACCACAGACCAAGTCTCATTCCATTTGTTTTGGAGAAGAATTTGTTTCTTCGTAGAGTTTGTCTGCAAAGGGTAATTGCTCACAAACAACTAAACATTAGTTGAAACGTGCCAGTTTCTGGCAAGGTAAGTTCGTTTATTTATTTATAGTATGTTCATTTAAGATGATGAGTATTAGACTTAAGTGGCAAGGTAAGCAAAACGAAGAAAGCGTTTGACTTACCAGGATTAAAAGTGGAAAGAAACAGCCGAAAGCTGCAGTATCATTCTTCCAGTTGAGTACATCTCTGGACTTCAGCGCCACGTTAAGATTTATCCGGCACAGAGACGACTGGAGACGGCCAGAGAGAGAACTATTGAGGCTGTCGAAGGGCCGTCGGACACGAAGTCCCACCACTCCGAAGATTCACATCACTGTGCACCCAGTTTCCAGCCCTTCCATTCCGTCAGGTCACGACGGTATGGGTATCCAGACTGTAGAAACACTTAGAATATCTGTTTGGTGGTGGTTGTTGGGTTGTTGTTTTTTTCCAAGGTTCCCTATCAACACAAACACTTGAAACCCATATCCATACTCTTCAGTATGTCCTGAAAAAAAACCCGAACACAGTTCCGCTTTTATATATAAAAAATAAATAAATAAACAAGATTTTTTTTATCTTAAAATGTTAAAACACTGACAAGAGATAGGGTTTCTTTATTTATTTTTTTTAACTGCTGCCGCAGGGTCACAGACACACAAAAAATATCACTTTAATCCACGAGAGCCATCAAAGGTTATCTGGAATCCAATAAACTAACCATTGCGTTCGCCCGATTACACAGAGAATCAAGGAATCGCCTTTGTTGTGAACCTTTGCCCACGTTCCATGTAAATCACCACTTCACATCAGTCGGTGCAAAGAAGGCATTGGAATTAATAAAGCAAGGACAGAACAGCGATAACAAGAGCAACACGTGATAAATTCGGTCAGAATGTTCCCGTGTCAGTCAGCCATGGGTGCCAGATATCTGCCTTATGTTCTTTCTTTCTTTCTTTCAATCCTTGTCTCCGAGTTTGCTGAAAGTATGTTCGAGGCCAGAAATTAGTTCTGAGGATTACAGCATCCAATGTACACTATGTATATATTTTTGAATAAACGATTTAATTCGAGGACAATTAATATGCCATAAGCACGCTTAATTCACAAAGAATAACTGAAAACAAGTGTTGTGGATTTTTATAACCAGTAGTATTCTAATCTCATTCACAGATCACCACCCCAACGTTCTGATGTTTCTTATAAACAGAGGGTTTTTTTTCTTGAAAAAAACAACAACAAAACATGCACTTGTTTCCTTACTCTTAGTGATCCAAATACATCGTCATGCACTTTCCCCTTGACAATTTGAACAATTTACACGTTAGCAAACTGAAGGATTTCTGCTTCAATATAGCAAAGTCCGTGAGAAACGCACCAACAACACCTGAAACATCAACACAACCTTTTATCCAGGCGATCAATTATTGTCTTCATCCAGTTTTCAAACACAGCTCACAGCACAGGTCAGCTCAGGTCATGATGAACCACAATGAAATCTCAACACCCAGAGAATGCACTTTTTTATCAGCGCAAAAGAAATTTCAACACCCTTCGTTCACTTTTTTAATTTTTTTTTTTTTTTTTGTAAAATAATTTAACCAGTTTCATTGAAGGTAATGATCATTAGCAAAACGAAGTCAACTTGCCACGTGCGATTATTGTCACACCACTTGTTGCTGCTGCAGTAGCAGTAGCAGCAGCAGCAGCGGCGGTAGCGGTGAGAGCGGGCAGTAGCTAAGCATTTCCACCGCTTTCACCTCCCTCACTCCGCAGTGTTGGCGGTGTCCAGAGTTGAGCGGCGAGGAAGCCACTATGCAAAATGTGCGGTTTATTGTCCGCCGCTAACGCCTGCAGCGTGGCGACAGCACTCACTCGGAGAGATGGCGAGACCGACACACAGAGAGAGCGACACAGAGAGAGAGAGAGGGGGGGGGAGAGAGAGAGAGAGGCGACCAGCAAATGTTTAGCCAGCTCGGCTTCTGTGATGTGAAAGCCCAGTGAGTTACAACTCCTCCCTGTCAATCCACGCGCTCGAGGGCGAGGCGTTGTTGGGGTTAAATCTTCAGCTCGTGCAAGCTTTCCCCCTCTTCTCGCCGGCATGGGTATCGTCGTTGTTGTTCTTGTTGTTGATTTCTTATCGAAGTGATGACGCTTCTTTCGCGCAAAAAATCCCAGTTTCGTGTCCGCGTCTCCGTTCGTCATACGTCACAGATAAAATATGTTGGGCCACCTTTGATTCTTTGTGGCGGCGTGAATAATTTTTTGTTTGTTTGTTTGTGGTGTTTTTGTTGTTGTTGTTGTTGTTGTTTTTGTTGTTTGTTTTTGTTTTGTTTTTGTTTTTTGGGGGGTGTTTGTTTGTCTGTTGTTTGGGGGTTTTTTGTTTTTTTGTTACCAAAAGAACGGTAATCTCGTAAAAATCAGGATGGACAGTTACATTCTGAAAAACAAACAGACCCACAGACTGACAGGTAGAGAGATAATGATTGTGTGACTGTGTGCGTGCGTGTATACGTGTGTGTGCTTGTTGCATGTGTGTGTATGTATGTCTATATCACACACATACACACACACACACACACACAAATATATATATATATATATATAGAGAGAGAGAGAGAGAGAGAGAGAGAGATGTATAGATATATGTGTGTGTGTATTTTTATTATTATTATCATCATCATCATCATCATTATTTTGTCACCCACAAGGTACACCAATCAGCCATTGCATCTGAATAACTGCGTTCGTTGTGTCAGAACACTCATACACTGTTCATCAGAAGGTCTTTACCAACGCCATTATGTTCTTCTGCTTGATATATACACATACTGCCAATGATAGGGACGAGGAGGAGGAGGAGAAGATGATGATGGTGATGACCACGACGATGGTGGAGAAACAGAAGAAGAAGAAGAAACAAAGAAACAAAGATATAGCGATTATGGAATCATGATGAGACGTGTAAACAAAGTTCGCTTTCGGAGAACCAATTCGCAAATATTTGTCGACCTGATCGAGTTATCATTACCATCTTCCCCTCTCAAAGCCTAAATTATTAAGCACGTTGGCTGGGTCACGCTGCTGGTCAGGCGTCTGCTTCGGAGTTACCGTGTAGCGGCTATGAGTTTGTCCGAACGCAGTGACACCACTTTGATGACCTGAATTGAACTGTGAACTGTACTAAACTGTGTACTGACACGACATCCATGTTTGTTTCTCTCATTCCCTCTTGTCTTGACAGTTCTCTCTCTCTCTCTCTCTCTCTCTCTCTCTCTCGTCTCCTGTCGTGCGCGCTTCGCGATTAAAAATCACTTCACAACAGACAAAACTGTGCTGCTGAATATGTCATTACACCACTCCGTCATTACAGTCACTTCACTGGCTTCTCGCCTCACACAAAATGAGTTATCAGATCAGCAGTCTCCTGTACAAGAGCATGAACAAATTTGCTCCTTGATACCAGTGTGACTGTCCCCACCCCTTCTCGCTCACTCCGATCAGTCGCCGATTCACTCAACTAATCGAGCAGTCTACTAGCTGTTGGCCATCGCTCCTTCTTTGTCTCTGACCCACCCGTTTAGATCGAGCTCCCTCGATCTTTCTCTTTGCCAACAGCGCACAGAGAGCTCTTTCAAGCCAGCCCCACACCCCACACCCACGCCCCCTCACCCCCACACTCCCCCCAAAACAAAAAACAACAACAACAACAAATCTCCTTCACAAAACCGTCTTTTTTTCCCCACATGTGATTTGCACGTCTTTGCAAGATTTGTCTTCTGTCTGTCTCGTTCGATTTTTTTTTTTCTTTTGTTAGCTGTTTTTGAGCGCGCGTGTGAACGATTAGGACGTGTAATGCTTCCTCAGTTCTTTGTTTGATCACTATGTCAGTCTTAAAAGACTAAGGACATGCTAACTAGACCACTCTGTTAAAACTGACGGTCGGTGTAAGGTGAACAGTATAATAGCATCAGTGTGTGAGAGAACACATGATCATTATGTCCAATGCTAACAGTTGCAAAATAAAGTAAACGGCAAGGTTGAATACAACGATTCAAATGGACTAACCTGTGAAACTTAATCAAAGTATTGCGGATGACCCACAGAAGCAAATCCTGAACACAACTGACCATTGCCGGTCTTGTAAAATCGAGCACAAATCACGCGACTGGAAGAACGTGTTCAGCAGACGATTATTTCTTGCTCTGCGTGAAACCTGACAAACCTTGTACATCACTGACCTTACACGGCACCGGCCAACATTAGTGACCCGCGGCTCGCGTTGCCTGCACGCTTTACCAACACCCGCCAGGGGATAACTGAAATTACCGGTCCCTGTGTTATCTGTCCCAAAAGGTTGGGATACAAAAATGGAAAGCAGTGAATCTCTTATTACGTATTTTACAATTCTAAAGATATTTTCTAGCTGAAAGACACAAGAATTATTTAGATTAGCTCAGTCACTCGCGTTATTAATTCGATTGTAACCAAAGTGGAAAAGCGTCAGGTTTAAGTCATCAGATGGCAAAAAATTACACTCGACAGTGGATAGTAACTTCCTAAGCTAACTTACTCAGGAATCACAATGATTATATTTGTGTAATGAATGGAATCAAATATCCGTGTGTGCAGATGGCTTTTCCTTCCAACTGAAACTTCCCTACAGGTGAGCATTCCCGAACTGCATTTCAATGCTATAGCTATAAGCATTCCTTTAACCAATTACAAACATTAAAAGAACTAGAATAAACAAGTTAACTTACTTACAGTCGCTGGCTTGAACCATTTATTCTGATTCAGCTAGCTAATGAACTTACACAAGTTATCCGGTTGTGCAAAACATTAACACAGCTAAGTATGGCCTGTGCGAAGATGTTTCTATCCTTCCACTTCCTATCCATTTAATTCTTAAATCCTTTAAATCCCCTTTTTATACCACCCCGGTTCACGGTCGGTGTTACGAAAGTGGCGTTGCTGACAGGATTTTCTTTTAATGTTTCAATTCTTTAATCCTCTTATCAAAAATCAAAAACCCTTACGATTATTGCCCCCCCTTACCACTCAGCCTATTACAGTTGGCGCTTGCCAGCAGGGATCGATCTTTTGATTTTTAAATCCTGTTATCAAAATTCAAAACAACAATAACCCCTTACTACACAGGACTCACTCTGTTACATAATGAATAAATGATGCGAATTTACATTAGCACTCTCTCTCTCTTCTCTCTCCTCTCTCTCTCTCTCTCTCTCTCTCTCTCTGCCAACATTTGATTTAATATGGATACTTATACAGCTCCTATCCTCGGTCGGAGACCAAGCTCAAATCGCTTTACAAACTCGGGTCATTTACACCAGGCGCCGTGGCGAAGTGGTTAGCGTCGCGGACTGACGGCTGGGAGGACGCAGGTTCGAATCCCAGCGGCCCGCGGCCAGCTCCTACCCAGAGTTGAGTGTGTGCTATGGGATTAAATGGGGAGACTGGGACCACACAGTCGAGTGTCATCCACTTCACAGTGGCTGGGTGTGTTGCTCTAACTACCTGACCAACACTGCACCTGGTTGACGCCGGGATATCATTATGAAAGGAAGCGTAGAGTACAGCCTTATCACGAAGTCCCAAACCAAAATGGAGCTCCATAGCGACATCGTCATCATCAACGTCATCCTCCTCCTCCTCCTTCTTCCTCATTACCAATATAAACAAAAATGTCCCAAAATTTGTGGTCTTTCATGCCCTGCTGTCATGGTGACCTCAGTTTCGATACCCCTCCACTTCCGTGCTTGGGGTGAGTCCTATCAATGCCTTCAGTGTCGGCAGATTCATGGCGGGCTGTTGTTGGAGGGACGTGGGAAGGGGGGGGGGGGAGACGCTCACTCAGTCTGGCTCCGCGACTTAGCCATTATTGTCGTCAGTATGGAGCTTAGTAGGTGGTGTCCCAAGTACGTTAAATCAGAACAGGCACCACTGAGCACAACCGAAGCGACTCAGCAGCAGTGCAGGGTCTCCTCTGGTGTGTGACCTCCTGGCGACCTCACATCGATGGCACCCTGCGGATTGCCGACGTTGGGAGTGTGACAGACAACCCCGGGTGTGGCTGTGTTCGGGGGATTCGGAATTAGCGGCGTGGGAGCAATGCCACTGAAACGGTGCAGATGACGGGGGAGCAAAAAACAAACAAACAAACAAACAAACAAAAAATAAATAAATAAACAAACAAAAATTCGGGTCATTTGCACAACAGGCTGCCTACCTGAGTTGAGCCGACTGACGGCTGCTACTGGGCGCTCAACATTCGTTTCCTGTTTCATTCAGATTTTCAGGCATGCACACATGCACACTCAGACAGATATGCAACATGCAACAAAAAAAAAAACTTGAGAAACACACACCTATATGCATGCTGTGCAAATACCCCTCCACACACACACACACACACACACACACACACACCTGCTTACGCGTGCGCATGCGCGCCAGTGCATGCTAATAGCAATTTTTATCATAGCTTTTCTTCGACAATTAAACTGCTAAGTTTAAGGAGGGATTTTCAAAGAACGTTGATGGAAATGTGACGACGATCCCGAGTAATAACTTCCCAAACCAAGACCCCAAAAACAAAACGCTACGGCGTGAAGTTATGTTTGCAGAATGCCCATTATTCATCCGATGGGTTCCTCCCCACGGACATCATTCTAACTGTCTTAAAACGTTCCGCGGGAGATTTCTGGCCAATCCCCCGAATTACTCCAGAGCATTAAAGGGGGGTTAAAAAGGCAAAGGGTGTAATTCTCATCTGTTGCGCTGGACGCGTTTGTCTGAAGGGGATCGAGGAAGCCTTGGGCGAACACGCAAGATGATTGCTCTCTCTCTCTCTCTCTCTCTCTCTCTCTCATTTTTGCTGATGTTCTGCTATTAACGCATATACATAACTGGCGGTCTTCAGATAAAGAAGAAAATGCAGAATGTAGTTGTTAATTTCCGTTTAAAAGCATTTTCCAATCTCAAACGTACATTTTTTGTCAAATACAAATAAACGGCACGGATTTCTTCTTTCCTCTTTCGATCCAGAATTTTGAGCTGAATGAAAAAAAAAAAAAAAAAGAAAAAAAAATAAAGAGAATGATAATCTATGTCAAATGTGTCGCCAGTCTTCTGCAAATGAGGCTCTTTTTGTTCCCCATTGGAAATAATTTAATGCTGTTCGAAACGACTGTAAATTATTTTCATATCCTTCTGCAGTTGGACAAAATCGTTCCGTCGTCCTGCATAAGCTGTATTATTCCCCTTGGCATTAGAACTTTGAAACGCGATTTCACAATTTTTAAAAAAAATGTCAATTTGATCCTCTGTCTGTGTATGTCTCTCTGTCTCTGTCTCTGTCTGTCTGTCTGTCTGTCAGGGGGAGCGGGGTGTTATCAGACCTCTGTTAGGGGAGGGAAGGGGGGACCAGGGAGGCGTTGTTAGGCCTCTGTATATGGGGGTTGGGGATGGGGGGAGCACGGTGTTTTCAGGCCTCTGTGTGTGTGTGTGTGTGTGTTGTTGTTGTTGTTGTTGTTTTTTTGTTGTTTTTGTTGTTTGTTTGTTTGTTTTTTTTTGGGGGGAGCGGTGTGTTATCAGACCTCTGTTAAGGGAGGGGAGGGACCAGGGGGTGTTAGGCCTCTGTGTGTGTGTGTGTGTGTGTGTGTGTGTGTGTGTGTGTGTATGTGTGTAGGCAGGGCATGGGTGGGGGGAGGGGAGGTAACTGGGTGTCATCAGACCTCTGTGTGTGTGGGGGGGGGGGGAGGGTGGTAGCTGGGTGTTATCAGACCTCTGTGTGTGTGGGGGTGGGTGGTAGCTGGGTGTTATCAGACCTCTGTGTGTGTGTGGGGGGGGGTGGTAGCTGGGTGTTATCAGACCTCTGTGTGTGTGTGGGGGGGGTGGTAGCTGGGTGTTATCAGACCTCTGTGTGAGTGTGGGGGGAGGAGGGGAGCGGGGAGGATAGGGGGGGCGAGTGTTTTTGTGTGTTTTTATTTATGCAATTGTGTGTGTGTGTGTGTGTGTGTGTGTGTGTGTGTGTGTGTGTGTGTGTGTGTGTGTGTGTAAAAGTAAAGATCAGGTTTTTCTTTAATTATTATCAGGGATGTTTGGAACTTTCGACATGAAGAATTTGTTTGTTTATTTGTTTTTTATTTGGGTGGGGTTTTTTTTTCCAGAACCCCAGCCTCCCCCTCTCTCTCTCTCTCATTCTCTCTCTCTCTCTCTCTCTCTCTCTCTCTCTCTCTCTCTCTCTCTCTCTCTCTTTCGTTCTTCCTTTATATGTTAAAAAATGTCAGTTTGTACCCAAGGAACGTCAATTGTAGGCTACTTGAATTTCAAACAGACGACAATCGCCACGTCCATAAGATAATATTATTCTGACCAAGAATTGATATGTTTCTCTAATCGAGTTTGTCACACTCAGGTGGTTTGTTGCGGAATAATATATCAGCTATTTTCAGTGTTGTGGAAGAATAATGAGCCATTTTCAATGTCCAAATTAGTCAATGTAGTTTTTTTTTCAGAAGTGAAAGAATTTACAAACTTCTCTCTCTCTCTCTCTCTCTCTCTCTCTCTCTCTCTCTCTCTCTCTCTCATTCTCTCTTTCGCTTCTTTTTCTTCTTCTTCTTCTCCTCATTCCTTTTATTTGTTTCTTTCTTACTTTCTTGTTTTCGCTTTCTGTTCTAAGTAAACTATGTATGCATTTAGTTGTGTTGTTATTGCTTTCTTTTACATAAATTGAAAATTATCTATGTAATGCTATATGCTTTTGTATCATGTGTTTGCTATATTTTCCTTTTTCATGTGGGTGGGCTAAAAACAACCCAGTTGTGCTTACTCTTTCTCTCTACAAAATAAAAGATAGATTAAAAGTTAGTTCGTTCGTTCGTTCGTTCTCCCCCCCCCCCCTCTCTCTCTCTCTCTCTCTCTCTCTCTCTCTCTCTGTCATTCAGTGTCTCTGATGTTTTTACTCATCAGTATCGCTATAGGCAGTCAAACATTTGCAATTTGTTATGCCCATTATGCAAAGAATCGTCTGAAGATGAACTCCATTTTGCGCTCAGTTGTCCCAACATTGAGAAAGATTAGAGATCATTTAATTTCATTCAAAGTTTATAGACAGCTTTGTATATCTAAACCGATTTTGTTATTGTCGTCTACGAAGAAAGCTATTGCACAACATTTTGCTTTATATTTACATAGAGCATTTAAACAACGCAGTGCTTATGAAACGTAATTTTCTTAGTATTAATAGGCGACTTTATGTGAATTCCATGTGTACCCCCTTCTAAGGGGCTATGGCCTATATGAACAAAACGTCTACGTCTACGTCTCTCTCTCTCTGTCTCTGTCTCTCTGCCAAATCCTTTTCTAAATCAAACATTGTAATTTTGTACTGCATACGCACGAATTCGTAAGTTCGTACAATCATCTTGCGTGTTTGCTCCCTCGATGCCCTTCCCACTCTCAGACAAACGCGTTCAGCGCAACAGATGAGAATTACACCCTTTGCCTTTTTAACCCCCCGTTAATGCTCTGGAGTAATTCGGGGGATTGGCCAGAAATCTCCCGCGGAACGTTTTAAGACAGTTAGAATGATGTCCGTGGGGAGGAACCCATCGGATGAATAATGGGCATTCTGCAAACATAACTTCACGCCGTAGCGTTTTGTTTTGGGGGTCTTGGTTTGGGGAAGTTATTACTCGGGATCGTCGTCACATTTCCATCAACGTTCTTTGAAAATCCCTCCTTAAACTTAGCAGTTTAAATATCGAAGAAAAGCTATGATAAAAAATTGCTATTTGCATGCACTGTGACGCTGAATAATAAAAACAATAACAGCAATACCAACAGCAACAACAACAACGACAAGAAGATGATGATGACGCTGAAGAAAAAGAAGAAGAAGAAGAAGAAGAAAACTTTCTTGAAGATATTCCGCCTCCAGTTTGGAAAACAAATCTTTTGATCATCCTCACACCGCTGCACAAAATGATTCAGACTAATCTATATCAGTTGCAATAGCACACATATATTTAATGAAAAGAGGAGAAAGAGAGAATTAATTAAGAGGGGGGGCAGGGGGGGAGGAAGAAAGTCGGAGAGCGAGCGAGAGACAGACAGAAAGAGCGAGAGAGAGAGACAGACAGAGAGAGGGTGAATAGTATCAGTAGCTCAAGGAGGCGTCACTGCGTTCGGTCAAATCCGTATACGCTACACCACATCTGCCAAGCAGATGCCTGACCAGCAGTGCAACCCAACGCGCTTAGTCAGGCCTCGAGGGGGGGGGGGAGGAGATAATTAAATAAATTAATAAATATAATTAATAAATTAATTAATTTAATTAATCTAATTAAATTGATAAATTAAATAAATAAAAAATAATTTAATAAATTAAATAAATAAAATTAATTAATTAATTTAATTAATTAATACAACAAAATAAATAAAATAGATGAACAGGCGAAACAGGACTGGTGTGGGTGGTGATTGTCAAAAATCAAACTCTCTCAAGAGACAATCGAGAGGGGGGCTGGGCGGCACCACACTGACCTACACCCAGTCAGCATGGTGTGTGTCTACAGGTACTCTATCGTACCCCACCCCCCCACCCCCACACCACCCCCACCCCCACCCCCCACCCCCATGGGCTTCTTGTTACTCTGATCAGTCTTGACAATTCAATTCATCAGTTAAGTTCAGTTCAAATTACTTCACTCTCTACTTAAAAATGAAAACTGGGGAAAAAAATTTTTTTTCGTCCATTCAAATGCTAGTCAAAAAAACAAACAACAACAACAACAACAACAACAACAAAAAAGCGAAATCAGAAAACGAAGGAGCAACCTTCCCCGATCACCACACACATTAACCATCATCTAGGATTTGTTCTTTGTTGTTGCTTTAAAACCAGGTAAGTAAACGTTTCACTTTTAGATAGAGTGGACAACAACAATATAAGTTTCAAAACTGTATAGTTTCAGTTTCAGTTTCTCAAGAAGGCGTGACTGCGTTCGGGAAATCCATATATGCTACACCACATCTGCAGACACCTACATGAAACCTTTCGTTTGTCTTGTAATGAAGGCATATGAGAAATGACATGTTGCGTGTAATTGACCATTCTAGAAAATCAAGAATTAGGAATAATACGACGCAAAATGACCCATGCTATGTACCCGTCAGGCTTTTTGTCTCCCTTTTCAT
>NC_134876.1:29741251-29743751 GCF_041734735.1 Babylonia areolata
ACACTGACCCTTCTCCTCCAGCTTGTGTCTTCAACACTGACCGTTGTCCTCCAGCCTGTGTCTTCAACACTGACCCTTGTCCTCCAGCCTGTTTCTGCAACACTGACCCTTGTCCTCCAGCTTGTGTCTTCAACACTGACCCTTGTCCTCCAGCCTGTGTCTTCAACACTTACCCTTGTCCTCCAGCCTGTGTCTTCAACACTGACCCTTGTCCTCCAACCTGTGTCTTCAACACTGACCCTTGTACCCCAGCCTGTGTCTTCTGCAACACTGACCCTTGTCCTCCAGCCTGTGTCGTCAACACTGACCATTGTCCTCCAGCCTGTGTCTTCTGCAACACTGACCCTTGTCCTCCAGCCTGTGTCGTCAACACTGACCATTGTCCTCCAGCCTGTGTCTTCAACACTGAACCTTTTCCTCCATCCTGTGTCTTCTTCAACACTGACCTTTGTCCTCCATCATGTGTATTCTTCAACACTGACACTTGTCCTTCAGCCTGTGTCTGCAACACTGACCGTTGCCCTCCAGCCTGTGATTGCAACATTGACCCTTGTCCTCCATCCTGTGTCTTCTTCAACACTGACCCTTGTCCTCCAGCTTGTGTCTTCTGCATCACTGACCCTTGTACTCAAGCCTGTGTCTTCTTCAACACTGACCGTTGTCCACCAGCCTGTGTATTCTTCAACACTGACCGTTGTCCACCAGCCTGTGTCTTCTTCAACACTGACCCTTGTACTCCAGCCTGTGCCTTCTTCAACACTGACCCTTGTCCTCCAGCCTGTGTCTTCTTCAACACTGACCCTTGTCCTCCAGCCTGTGGCATCAACACTGACCATTGTCCTCCAGCCTGTGTCTGCAAAACTGACCATTGTCCTCCATCCTGTGTCTGCGACACTGACCCTTGTACTCCAGCCGGTGTCTTCTTCAACACTGACCCTTGTACTCCAGCCTGTGTCTTCTTCAACACTGACCCTTGTCATCCAACCTGTGTCTGCAACACTGACCCTTGTCCTCCAGCCTGTCCGCAACATTGACCCTCGACCTCCTCCAGCCTGTGTCTTCAACACTGACCCTTGTCCTCCAGCCTGTCTTCAACACTGACCCTTGACCTCCAGCCTGTGTCTTCTTCAACACTGACACTTGTCCTCCAGCCGGTGTCTGCAACACTGACTATTGTCCTCCAGGCTGTGTCTGCAGCACTGACTATTGTCCTCCAGCATGTGTCTGCAACATTAACCCTTGACCTCCTCCAGCCTGTGTCTGCAACATTAACCCTTGACCTCCTCCAGCATGTGTCTGCAACATTAACCCTTGACCTCCTCCAGCCTGTGTCTGCAACACTGACCCTTGTCCTCCAGCATGTGTCTGCAAGACTGACCCTTGTCCACCAGCACGTGTCTGCAACATTGACCCTTGACCTCCTCCAGCCTGTGTCTGCAACACTGACCCTTGTCCACCAGCATGTGTCTGCAACATTGACCCTTGACCTCCTCCAGCTTGTGTCTGCAACATTGACTCTTGACCTCCTCAAGCCTGTGTCTGCAACATTGACTCTTGACCTCCTCCAGCCTGTGTCTGCAACACTGACCCTTGTCCTCCAGCCTGTGTCTTCTGCAACACTGACCCTTATCCTCCAGCCTGTGTCTTCTGCAACACTGACCCTTAACCTCCAGCCTGTGTCTTCTTCAACACTGACCCTTGACTACTGACCCTTGTCCTCCAGCATGTGTCTTCTTTAACACTGACCCTTGTCCTCTAGCCTGTGTCTGCTACACTGACCATTGTCCTCAAGCCTGTGTCTGCAACACTGACCCTTGTCCTCCAGCCTGTGTCTGCAACACTGACCATTGTCCTCAAGCCTGTGTCTGCAACACTGACCCTTGTCCTCCAGCCTGTGTCTGCAACACTGACCCTTGTCCTCTAGCCTGTGTCTGCAACACTGACCCTTGTCCTCCAGCCTGTGTCTGCAACACTGACCTGCTAGGTCTTCCATGTCTTGGCTGCCTATGTCTCCTTTCTTCTCACAATCTCTTATACACACACACACACACACACACACACACAGACACACATATATATATATATATATATATATATATATATATTATAGAGAGAGACAGAGAGACAGATAGAGAGAGAGAGAGAACAAAATGTCAGGTCGAATTCACTCAGAGCTTCTTTCGTTTCTCTAAAGGACGAATAGAAGAAAAGGAAGGAAGAAAGGAAGGAAGGAAGAACAAAATAAAAAGAATACAAAGAAAGAAGGGGACAATTAGAAGAGGGAAACAAAGAATGAAATAAAAAGATGAAAAAGAAAGAAAACAAAAAACGTTTCACTGAAACAGAAAAAAAGGGGAAAAAAACTGTACGAAACGGAAGGAAAGACACAAAGAAAGGTGAACAGAGTGAATGATGAAAGAAAAAAGAATCGGAGCGAAAAAACATAAAAAGAGTAAAGAGAGTAGGGTAAATATTCATTCAAAGAGGGAAGAGACAAAAA
>NC_134876.1:29756251-29763751 GCF_041734735.1 Babylonia areolata
TTACCGTTAGCGTTCGCGTTCCACGCAGTCCAGAATGTTGTCATCAAAATTCACAAGACAGAACTGCCATGCAAACCGTTGTTGCTGCCGTTCCCCTCTCAGTTTTATCAGGGATTTGTTTTCACGCTGTTTCCATTGCGATTCTCCGCGTTGTCATTACACTTTACAGCCACGTGCATATACATTTTCTTTTCTTTTTTCTTTTTGTTTCTTTTAGTCATTTCTTTTTATATATATATTCATTTACTTTTACTTTTTTTTTCTCAAGGCCTGACTAAGCGTTTTGGGTTACGCTGCTGGTCAGGCATCTGCTTGGCAGATGTGGTGTAGCGTATATGGATTTGTCCGAACGCAGTGACGCCTCCTATAGCTACTGATACTAATACCGATACTGCATATACAACTCACTCTTTGTCATCAACAAGAAGTCAAAGGGTGCGTTTTCCAAGTGTAAACATTGCTGATTTCAAAGTGGATAAAACGTACACTGCCGCTGCGTGCAGTCCAATACTCTTCGAACAGCATTGCCGAGAGCGTGGCGTTTGCAAGTTGTGAAGTCATCAAAAGAAAGGTCTGTTTGAAATGTTGTTCTCAAAAATTACAAATCTGTCGCAGCCAGCTAGATTGGCAGTCAGTTTTTGGGAATTTTTTATTTTTTTTTATTTTTTTTTTTTTTTAATCTTGATTCAACAGAATCAGAAGTTTTGGCAAACTTTTTTTTTCCTACTTACTTTAACTACTTTTTTTTTCCTCAGTTTTTCTTTTTTGTTCGTGACAAAGTTTGATAACAATCACGAGGGGCAAAAAGTGGCACGAACAATGTTATGCTCTACCACGGTATGGTCCACGTGTCTTTTCACAATTGCGATCCCTCTTTGCACATGATCTCAGGAATCACCATTTCTATTTCTGACTCTCCGTCGTCTTGTAAGTAACCTGTCAATGTTGCCGAGCAGTTCTTCACAACGCCAGCAGCATCAAACCGTCATGATAATGTTCTGCAAAAGTGCTTGTTTAGATGCCTATGTCTGGCTCTTGAAGAAAGTGTGATGTAAAAAGTCAGGTGCACAAGGATGGTCAGTCCGTGTTACACATCCGACCTTCCATCATTGCGCTGCTTCATGCGTATTGTGCTCAGGGGCACGCGCGCACACACACACACACACACACAGTGTGTGTGTGTGTGTGTGTGTGTGTGTGTGTGTGTGTGTGTGTGTGTGTGTAAACGTTTCATCAAACTACATCTATTTCTCACGTCCATCATCTATATCCTCGCCATTGTTGTTCAGCATATCATTCTCATCCTGAATAACATCGTCGTTTTTTGTATGTGTGTGTTTGTTTTTGTGTGTGTGTTTGTTTTTGTGTGTGTGTGTGGTTGTGTGTGTGTGTGTGTGTGTGTGTGTTTGTTTGTTTTATGTGTGTGTGTGTTTAAGTGTCATCCGGGTGTAAAGAACGCAAATCACCCCTGCTTTCCCCCGAGAGATATTCAAACAAGAAAGGCTGGCTAAAATGGTGTTCGCATGTCCCATCGCTCATAACAGACAGCTGCGCTGTAGGGAATGTGTGGCGCACCGAGGGATGCGGGCTTTTTGTGTTCAGCACTTGGCCCTGAAACTAGTTGTATGCAGGGACAGGACGTGGATCACTGTGGCACGTATTGTATTATTATCGTATTTCTAATGCACAGTGTTTAGCCATCCGATTTTTCCTTCCATACTCAAGTTTGAAGAAGAAGGGTTGATTCCATCATCGTTTGATATCGCATCGCTATATACATTTTTGTTGTTGTTGTTGTTTTGTTGTTTTGTTTTGTTTTGTTTTTTGGGTTTTTTTGGTTTTTGTTTAGTTAATGCTATTTGTTATAGCCTGTTGTCGAAATGGACATAAAAGAGGTGGATAAAGTATATCTGCAGATAAGTAAATTTTCACAGCCTCCCTTCCTCTTTGAACCTGCCTTCTGTATATTAGTATTCTCTCGGTTTTAGGTTTCTGTATTCAGCAATTATTTACCCTGTCAAAGCAAGTACCAAAAACTGACATTTTGGAACCCCCACAAAAAAAAAGTTACGACTAGTCGGCGTTGACATTTACGAAGTTCTGAGGATACGTATAAAACGACCCGCACTATATGCAAACATATTGAACTTGACCACGCCGGCAATTTGCCGCAACGTGAAATGGAACGCTACCGAATGAATTGAATGATGTTGTTCGTTGTGAAGGCATCTCAGATGACAACACCGTGCCAGTAGCCTTGTCACAAGAAGTGGACCGTTTATGTTATGAACTGACTGCAACCGAAGTACAGGACTTCGTGATGAAGAAGCTGTTTTGACAAATGGTTGTGTCCATAAACCATGCCTTGCATGTCGAACTCAGTTATGAATACTGTAATGATGTGAGTATGCATGCAGGCAACCACTTAAGGGGGGGTGTGGGAGGCGAGACAGACAGACAGACAGAGATGATAGGGAGCATAACCATACACGGGCAAAATGTACCCACTAGACTGGGCGAAATGTACACACTAGACTGGGCGAAATGTACCCACAAGACTGGGCGAAATGTACCCACTAGACTGGGCGAAATGTACCCACAAGACTGGGCGAAATGTACCCACAAGACTGGGCGAAATGTACCCACTAGACTGGGCGAAATGTACCCACAAGACTGGGCGAAATGTACCCACAAGACTGGGCGAAATGTACCCACTAGACTATCCACTCGCTTTTTTTTTTCTTTTTTGCTTTTTTTTTTCTTAACTTCCCCTTTGTTGGTTTGCTTTTGTACAAGCAGCTTTCTGTCAGAACAAAAGGGAATAAAAGGAGTTCGTTGTTTCCCCACATCTAGTTTTCACTGTATCCTCTATGTTCATATTAAGTCTACATTGTATAATTATTTCATCGTGCTAGCCTTAGGTGATGACGTTACCCACACCTCCACTCCAATTTCTGATGGCTGTTTGTATATATCTCTCTGTATCTCTGTATATATTTCTCTCTCTCTCTCTCTCTCTCTCTCTCTCTCTCTCTCTCTCTCTCTCTCTCTCTCTCTCTTCCCTCACTCTCTCTCTGCTTTGCATGCATTCGTGACTGCTTTCTAGTTTGCTGGCATGTTTTGCTTGCTTTCGAAGGTATCCATGCTTTTGCGTCGGCGCGCGCGACTGCGTGCCCGCGTCTGGTGGGCTCAGTGTTATCTTTCATTAAAGGACCATTGAAGTCTTTTTGCTTCCTCTGTGAACTTTGGTCCTGGCACACCCTGATGCCGCTGAGTGGCAAGCTGCGTGCGTGCCGCTCCATACAGACACACCCAGTGCGGCGTGTTAGACATCGTCATGTCGCTGTGTGTGATGAGGCAGAGGCTTCTCCGTTTTCAATTTGAACATGAAGCCTTTTCATGGGTCGAGGATGTTGCTGAGATTCCCCCTCTCCCCAGCCCTCGCCCCCCCCCCCCACCCCCCACCCCTCGCCCCCCCCCACCCCTTTTTTTTTTTTTTTTTTTTTTGTGCGTGTCTCTTCTCTTGTTGCTTCATTTTTATTCATTTTTATTATCTTTTTTTCTTGTATTTTTCTAGTGTTCTTTCTTCATCTGCCTTTTATTTCTTGATTTTTGTTGTTGCTTTGTTGTTGTTGGTTTTTCTTTTGTTTTTCTTTAGTTTTTCTTTTTCTTTTTTTCTTTTTTTTAAGATGGTATGGATGCATAAGCAGAGACACATGTATGCATATTAGGGAACAAGTTAATTTGCGTTCATTGCAAAATGCTTGTGCTGGAGACGACGTAAGACGTGAAATGACGTCAGACGAAAGAAAGGTGAAAAATAGAAAGAACACACACACACACACACACACACACACACATTTTAGGGCACTATCGTGTAAGTCTTTATCAAGAGGTGAAGGAAAGTCAAAACTAAACATTACAATGAAACCTGATCAACTGCGCAGCTGTGCACGAGAGTATCTACGTTTTTGTTTGTATGTATTATGATATTTCATGCATTGTTGACCAACTTGACGTTTACCGTTTGCATTTGCCGTACTTTTTGTGTTAGGTTTCCTCAATTCCATGACATGGGCATAATTATAGCCCAGTGCAATGTGAATGATCGGAGTTCTGAGTTCTCTCTTTCTCCCTCCATATGGCCTTGAGTGATGCTAGTCTTTTGGTTGAAATCGTATACTAACTGGTATCGTACAATGTATAATGCAGCATGCACATTATAACAAAAAAGGTTATAGGGAGACACATGCTCGTAACAGACGCAAAAGAACCTACGGCAACATGAGACCTCTTTGAAGGAAAGCAAGCACACAAATTGCCTGGGGGGAAATAAAATGCGGTATGGCATTGCGATCTCCATGGAAAAAGCAGTGGTGTTTCTATCCTTTCACTATCTGGTAACCTCACATCTAATGCAGTTTCTGATATATATCTATCTATCTCTCTCTCTCTCTCTCTCTCTATATATATATATATATATATATATATATATATATTGTGTGGGGGGGGGGGGGGTTCATGTGGAGGGGAAGTGTGGGGGGGGGGGCAAAAGTTTTTTGATGTTTCCAGGTGAATATCTACAAACATTTAAGCCATTTCCTTTCTCTTCTCTGTGTCATTGTAAACTATGTTATCATTTTGATGCTTTTATTTCTAAACTTTGCTGGCTACACATGAATGCACGTACTTATAATCACAGATGCGAATACACATGTAAATGGCAGACATACACGCACTCGCTAACTCACAACCACATACACACATGCACGATCACACACACACACACACACACACACACACGTGCGCGCGCGCACGCATGCACGCACACACACATACTAACTCACTCACTGAAACACACACACACACACACACACACACACACACAAACACACACGTGCGTGTGCGCACGCTTACACAAGTGCACATACATGTTCGTAAGAAAGTAAGAAAGAAAGAAAGAATCAGTGAATGAATGAATTAATTAACTGAATAATTAATTAAAGCTAAAAATGAACAGTTTTTTAGAAAGAGATGAACAATGTTGTTGTTTTTGTTGTTGTTCTTTTTGTTTTGTTTTGTTGTTGTTGTTGTTTTGGTTTTTTTGTTTTTGTTTGTTTTTTGTTTGTTTGTTGTTGTCGTTTTGTTTCTTTTTTTTTTGGGGGGGGGTTCTATGGTTTTTTTATCAGCTTTCTTTTCGTTGCTCCATCTGATTTTCCCAAATATTTTCCTGTGAATACGAGACATTGTATGGTATCTGATATAGTGTTTGAGAATTTGTCACGAAAAACTGACACCAGTAATTACAAAAAAAAAACAAAAAAAAAAGAAATAAAGAAAGAACGAAAGAAAGAAGGAAACTTAGCCCTTTTTTTGTTTGTTTTTAGTCGTATGAACATTAAATAACCACCCTAATGAGTTATTGAGTGCAGAAGCAGAAGCCACGAATCAACGCAACTTGTAGAAGGGAAGGCAGTGAAGATAGAGAAAAAGATGAGACCAACCAGTATAGATGCCTTTCCTTCCTGCTTCCGTTGTCGTCTGAAAAACGATGTGTTTCATTAAACCTTTTTTTTTGTGCGGTTTTTCATAATGATTTTTTTTTTTTTTTGTTATCCATTCTCTCACGTGCATTTAATATATTGATGCACTCACACAAGTTCGCACATACGCACTAGGCACGTGCGCACGCACACAAGCATGCTTCTACACATACACACATACACACACCATTCTCTCACGTTCATTTAATATATTGATGCACTCACACAAGTTCGCACATACGCACTAGGCACGTGCGCACGCACACAAGCATGCTTCTACACACACACACACACACACACACACACACACACACACACACACACACACACGTAAGAAGGAAAGGTAAGTAAGAGGTAATAAACTCAAAGAGTAGGAGAGTGGGTCGGGGGGGTGGGGGAGGGGGGGGGGGGAGGACCAACCCAGATTTCTTTTGAACAGAACTTGTCTTAACACAAGGGTTCATGGATATACAAGCAAAGAACTTGGCTCTTTTTTTGTGTGAAACTGGGTATGTGGGTGTGGGAGGAAGTGAGGACAGTTTCAGTTTCAGTAGCTCAAGGAGGCGTCACTGCGTTAGGACAAATCCGTATACGCTACACCACATCTGCCAAGCAGATGCCTGACCAGCAGCGTAACCCAACGCGCTTAGTCAGGTCTTGAGAAAAAAAAGGTGAATAAATAATAGATAAGCGTACATAAATAAGTAAATAAATAGATAATAATTATAATATATAAAAAAAGGGGTAGTAGTAGTAGTAGTAATAATAATAATAATAATAATAAATAAACATAAATAAATAAGACAACAATGATGATAAATAAGCAAACAAATGTAAAACATGAGACAGATGGAAAATGGGACAGATCAGATAAAAGCATCGGGTAATAATGCCACTCCTTCCGATCTCCGTTTTTACAATATATAAAACTATCTTTTTCGTTAAAACTTTCTCGGTTTGATGGGCTATTTTTTTCTGTTTAATGAACTGTTGCCTATGCTCTTACGTGTGTATATACACAGATAGCGTTAGACTTTACAGAAGCATCTGTGAACTAACTCACTGAACATGATAGTGCACGCAAACACACATACACACATGCGTACGTAAGCTCATATGAACACACACACACACACACACACACACACACACACACAAGTAGACACACACACACACACACACACACACACACACACACACACACACCGCACACACGCACGCACATCCCCAATGTGCCTCAACATATTTTTGTAGTTGTTTTCACGTTTATCATGCTCATTGTCGTCATTATTGTTCTACGTTTCATGTTTGTTTGTTTTTCATCCTGATCAACAGCGTCTTTTTTTGTCTTTTTTTTAACCGGCCGCGTGTAAATAACACAAGCCTTGTCTGTTTTCCCGCAGAAACACTGAAAGAAAGAAGGGTGGTTTAAAATGCTGTCGTTTATCTCATTTATCATAGCAGACAGTCGGTCTGTAGGGAGGATGTTGGACGTGGTATTATGACATGAGCTTTCTGTATTTGGCTCTTTGCCCAGTAAACTGTACACACGGATAGAATCTCGGTCACCATGGCACGTGTTGTTTTTTTCCCCCATATTTCCAGTGCACAGTTTTGTCCATCCACAGAATGTCAGTTTGCCCAGGTTGACAAAAAAATAAATAAATACATTGATTTTATCATTTGAAAAACTCAGATTCTATTTTCCATTGAAGTAATAGAGGTCACGCAAGTGTGCCAGTTCATTCATTTCAAGTGCACATGTGCTCATTAACAAATGTGCGCACATGGACTCAAACATACGCAACATACAGACACATACAAGCATACGTCTGCAGAGAAAAGCAGAGAAAGAGAGAGAGAGAGAGAGAGAGAGGAGGCAAAAAGAGTGATATTACATCCACACATGAATACGCGACGTCCAAATGTCTCAGCATGTTTCTGTTTTCACATTCAT
>NC_134876.1:29771251-29776251 GCF_041734735.1 Babylonia areolata
TGTGCATAGAGACAGAGAAAAGACACTGTGTTTTTTTTTTATCAACGACAGCAATTGATCAGCAAGATAAGCAAGTATCGCCTCGTTGTTTTCGTTTGTATGTTTTAGTGTTTATTTACTTTTACATCATCCACAAGCCCTGAAGAAGGAAAGAGAGATACAGAGAGAGGAGGACGGGGGTCGGGTGGGGCGGGGGGGGGGCGGGGGGGGCAGAGGGGGAGAGAAAGAGGGAGAGAGAGGGAGAGAAAGAGAGAGAGAACGAAGAGACAGGCAGTGTGTGTGTGTGTGTGTGTGTGTGTGTGTGTGTGTGTCTGTCTGTCTGTCTATCTGTCTGTGAGAGAGAGAGAGAGAGAGAGAGAGAGAGAGAGAGAGAGAACGAAAAGACAGGCAGACACAGAGAGAGAGAAAGGCCGATGGCTCGCTCGACTTTCAGTTCAGTCATCTCTGATGGACTTCCTAGTTTGTGGTCGAATACCCCCTTTACGAGACGCACGGCACCTCACTTGTTTCCGCGTGTTGACAGAAAAGCTATCCGAAGCGAAGATGGACAATTACAAACGTTCAATAGGAAGGAAATGCTGATCTCAGAACGTCACAGTTATTGGGGGCGGGGCGGGGGATAGAGAGGGGGCGGGAGGGGGGGGGGGTAGAGAGGGAGTGAGGAAGGGGGAAGAGAGAGAGAGAAGGAACAAGACTGGAGAGAGAGAGAAATGCAGAGAGAGGGGGTAGAGAGAAAGGGAGGGAGGGGGGAGAGACAGAGAGTTTCAGTTTCAGTTTCAGTAGCTCAAGGAGGCGTCACTGCGTTCGGACAAAACCATATACGCTACACCACATCTGCCAAGCAGATGCCTGACCAGCAGCGTAACCCAACGCGCTTAGACAGAGAGAGACTGACTGACAGATGTACAGACAAGAGAGAGCAAGGGGATAACAAAGCGAGCATGATTTGTTTCTTCTTTTTTTTCTTAATAATTTAGGGTCAGGAACATGCAAGTGTAATCTGAAAGGAAACACCCCAGTCCACAGACACACACACACACACACACACACACACACACACACACACACACACACACACTCCTTCTCTTTTCCCCATCCACCCAACCAAATAGATTATATAGAATGATTTAAACAAAAGCAAGATAACTAGTGTCACTGGACATTCCAGGTTTCATACAAATCTCAATTGAACGCTTCCCCAAACGAACGGTCTCAGTATAAGGGTTTGTGACTGTTTCTCTCCATGTATATATCCCTGTGTGTGTGTGTGTGTGTGTGTTGTTGTTGTTTATGTTTTTCTATATAGAAAACCGTATCCTCCTGTGTTTCTGCCTTCTCTATCTATGTACATGTCCCTGTTTTTGTGTGACATCCACACCCGTCTTTCTATATAGAAAACTGTATCCTCCTGTGTTTCTGCCTTCTCTATCTATATATCCCTGTTTGTGTGATATCCACGCCCGTCTTTTTATACCGAAAACTGTATCCTCCTGTGTTTCTGCCTTCTCTATGTATATATCCCTGGTTGTGTGATATCCACGCCCGTCTTTCTATACAGAAAACTGTGTCCTCCTGTGTTTCTGCCTTCTCTATGTATATGTCCCTTTTTTGTGTAACATGCACAACCGTCTTTCTATATAGAAAACTGTCCTCCTGTGTTTCTGCCTTCTCTATCTACGTATATATCCTTGTTTTGTGTGATATCCACGCCCGTCTTTCTATATAGAAAACTCTATCCACCTAAGTGCAAATGCTGTCCCTTCCACAACACTACCACACTCACCTTCAAGGGACCCTCAGGACGCCAGTTCACCATGAGCAGCAGTTTCACCTGCCAAACCAGTGATTCGATATATGTAGCTCACTGCAGCCTGTGCGGTCGTATCTACGTAGGCGAGACATACCGCTCACTGGAAGAACGCAGCAAAGAGCAGAGGGACAGCATCCTCCAGAAAAAGCAAACCCCTGTGGCTTTTCACTTCAACACTGATCCCCACAGTATAACCCACTTCTCCATATCAGTGGTCTGGCGCAACAGCACTGTTGACACCTTCAAGAGAAAGAACATGGAAAAACAGAGTATCCACCATCTCAGTACTACTGCACCATATGGCCTCACATCAAGGACGAAACCAAATCACAGCTTCCCTCGTCCCCACTCTGCCCATTCCCCCTTCCCTCCCCCCCCCCCACACCCCCCCTCTTTTTCCTCTTCCCCCCGCCCCCCTTTCCTCTCACTGTCTAGATTCTCTCTCACTTTCTTCACCCATCCACCTTTTCCAACCAGCAGTGAACTGTTCTCAAGACAAGTGAATTTTATTCAACAGCCAGAAAACTGCACTTGTGACTGCTGCTATCTTCAGTTGCTTTGAAGACTCTACAGTGGAAGTGCTCAACTTCTCCTGTCCCAAGTGGGTTCATAATTTTTTCTTCTTGTTTTTTTGTATCCTGTATCCTCCTGTGTTTCTGCCTTCTCTATCTGTATATCCCTGTTTGTGTGATATCCAGGCCCGTCTTTCTATACAGAAAACTGTGTCCTCCTGTGTTTCTGCCTTCTCTATCTATGTATATATCCCTGTTGTTTTGTGTAACATCCCCACACGTCTTTCTATAAAGAAAACTGTATCCTCCTGTGTTTCTGCCTTCTCTATGTATATATCCCTGTTTGTGTGATATCCACGCCCGTAATTGTATAAAGAAAACTGTATCCTCCTGTGTTTCTGCCTTCTCTAACTATGTATATATCCCTGTTTGTGTGATATCCACGCCCGTCTTTCTATACAGAAAACTGTGTCCTCCTGTGTTTCTGCCTTCTCTAACTATGTATATATCCCTGTTTGTGTGACATCCCCACCCGTAATTCTATAAAGAAAACTGTATCCTCTTGTGTTTCTGCCTTCTCTAACTATGTATATATCCCTGTTTTTGTGACATCCCCACCGTAATTCTATAAAGAAAACTGTATCCACCTGTGTTTCTGCCTTCTCTAACTATGTATATATCCCTGTTTGTGTGACATCCCCACCCGTAATTCTATAAAGAAAACTGTGTCCTCCTGTGTTTCTGCCTTCTCTAACTATGTATATATCCCTGCTTGTGTGACATCCCCACCCGTAATTGTATAAAGAAAACTGTATCCTCCTATGTTTCTGCCTTCTCTAACTATGTATATATCCCTGTTTGCGTGATATCCACGCCCGTCTTTCTATACAGAAAACTATATCCTCCTTTGTTTCTGCCTTCTCTAACTATGTATATATCCCTGTTTTTTGTGTAACATCCCCACACGTCTTTCTATAAAGAAAACTATCCTCCTGTGTTTCTGCCTTCTCTATGTATATATCCCTGTTTGTGTGACATCCCCACCGTAATTCTATAAAGAAAACTGTATCCTCCTGTGTTTCTGCCTTCTCTATGTATATATCCCTGTTTGTGTGACATCTATACCCGTAATTGTGTAAAGAAAACTGTATCCTCCTGTGTGTCTGCCTTCTCTAACTATGTATATATCCCTGTTTGTGTGACATCCCCACCCGTAATTGTACAAAAAAAAACTGTATCCTCCTGTATTTCTGCCTTCTCTATCTATGTATATATCCCTGTTTTTTGTGTAACATCCCCACACGTCTTTCTATAAAGAAAACTGTATCCTCCTGTGTTTCTGCCTTCTCTATGTATATATCCCTGTTTGTGTGACATCCCCACCCGTAATTGTATAAAGAAAACTGTATCCTCCTGTGTTTCTGCCTTCTCTAACTATGTATATATCCCTGTTTGTGTGACATCCCCACCCGTAATTCTATAAAGAAAACTGTATCCTCTTGTGTTTCTGCCTTCTCTAACTATGTATATAGCCCTGTTTGTGTGACATCCCCACCCGTAATTGTATAAAGAAAACTGTATCCTCCTGTGTTTCTGCCTTCTCTAACTATGTATATATCCCTGTTTGTGTGACATCTCCACCCGTAATTCTAAAAAGAAAACTGTATCCTCCTGTGTTTCTGCCTTCTCTATGTATATATCCCTGTTTGTGTGACATCCCCACCCGTAATTGTATACAGAAAACTGTATCCTCCTGTGTTTCTGCCTTCTCTATGTATATATCCCTGTTTATGTGACATCTCCACCCGTAATTCTATAAAGAAAACTGTATCCTCCTGTGTTTCTGCCTTCTCTAACTATGTATATAGCCCTGTTTGTGTGACATCCCCACCCGTAATTCTATAAAGAAAACTGTATCCTCCTGTGTTTCTGCCTTCTCTAACTATGTATATAGCCCTGTTTGTGTGACATCCCCACCCGTAATTGTATAAAGAAAACTATATCCTTCTGTGTGTCTGCCTTCTCTAACTATGTATATAGCCCTGTTTGTGTGACATCCCCACCCGTATTTCTATAAAGAAAACTGTATCCTCCTGTGTTTCTGCCTTCTCTAACTATGTATATAGCCCTGTTTGTGTGACATCCCCACCCGTAATTGTATAAAGAAAACTGTATCCTCCTGTGTTTCTGCCTTCTCTATGTATATATCCCTGTTTGTGTGACATCCCCACCCGTAATTGTATACAGAAAACTGTATCCTCCTGTGTTTCTGCCTTCTCTAACTATGTATATATCCCTGTTTATGTGACATCTCCACCCGTAATTCTATAAAGAAAACTGTATCCTCCTGTGTTTCTGCCTTCTCTAACTATGTATATAGCCCTGTTTGTGTGACATCCCCACCCGTAATTGTATAAAGAAAACTGTATCCTCCTGTGTTTCTGCCTTCTCTAACTATGTATATAGCCCTGTTTGTGTGACATCCCCACCCGTAATTGTATAAAGAAAACTATATCCTCCTGTGTGTCTGCCTTCTCTAACTATGTATATATCCCCTGTTCGTGTGACATCCCCAATTTAATTGTATAAAGAAAATTGTACCCTCCTGCGTTTCTGCCTTCTCTAACTATGTATATATCTCTGTTTATGTGACATCCCCACCCGTAATTCTATAAAGA
>NC_134876.1:29781251-29793751 GCF_041734735.1 Babylonia areolata
TGTTTTGTCTTGTTTTGTTTTTGCCCCGTAACGAACACGTACGTCTTGGCTGCGGAATATGTACGTACCTCGTGGCTCCTTCAACTGATAAGCTGATAATGCCTTTCCCCTCCATCCCTGTGATCTGCGCGCGCGCGCGCGCGCGCGTGTGTGTGTGTGTGTGTGTGTGTGTGTGTGGTGGGGGACTGTTTGTGTGTTTGCATGCGTGTGTGTGTGTGTGTGTGTGTGTGTGTGGAATTGTTTGTGTGTTTGCATGCATGTATTTGCATGCGTGTGATTTACTTATGTACTCCCTCTGTGTGTGTGTGTGTGTGTGTGTGTGTGTGTGTGTGTGTGTGTGTGTGTACACATGTGATTTATTTGTGTGTGTGCGCGCGTGTGTGTGTGTGTGTGTGTGTGCGTGCGCGCGCGCTTGTGTTTGCATGTATATACGTGTGTGATTTACGTCTGTCCCGTGTTCGTATGTTTGTGTGTGTGTATGTGCGTGTATTGTTTTTGTGTGTGTGTTCGCACGCGTCTGGACGTGTGCGTGTGCGATCGTGCGTGCGCGTGTGTGTGCGCACGTGTGTATGTGTGCGTGCGTAAGAGAGAGAGAGAGAGAGAGAGCAGTCACATATTTCGAATAAATCATACACCCTCAGCAGGTTATCCTTTTTATTTACCATGGCATATGAAGCTCTATGCAAGCATCCAGTTACTCGGAGTAAAAAAAATCAATACTTGTGGCAGGGATATTGTGTTTGTCGCGTGCGACAGTGTAGCGTTGGGAAAAAAAAAAAAAGAAAGAAGGAATTTGGGTCAACTTGACCCCTCGAATACGTCATGATTTTCGCTGTTTGCTTTGTTTTTTCTTGTTCCCTTCTTTCTTTCTTTATTTCTATGCGTGCGTGCACATGTGCGTGTGTACGCGCGAATGAGCGTGTGCTCCTTCCCTCCCTCTAGTCAGCTCAGGTTGATGTTGTTTTTTTTTTCGTGCATGCATATCTGCCGGTTGTTTAGCTCAACTACAAGTTTGATAAGGACAATTCATACGGAATCTACCTCGACGGGTCAGATCAACTGGGGAAGAACAGTGTGTTTTGCGGGCGTCGCGCCGACGGCCAAGAGTTTCACTTCGACTTGGCTCTAAACACGAACCTGTTGTCCGACGATTTTGTTGTGGGGTACTGGGGCGGAAATGGAAGCATGCATCGCAGCAAGGAATTGTGGGACCGGAAGAAGAGAGGGACCAACGGTCGTCAACGCCGCACTAGTCACTGTTCCTGCTCCATTCGTTTTGGAGTGAGGGGTTGTTTTTTACCGATTCAGTTCGGGTTTGGGGCCTCCAGTGCCACTACATTTCCTGGGTCCATGTCCGACCAGGAGGTCTGGAATTACGTCCTAGTTCCAGGGATTTAATCTCCCGTATTATTTTTTTTTTCACGAGCTCTTGAGGTGAGTCAGGTTAGAATGGTGAAGAATGCTAGTTTTGTTTTTATTTTTCTATAGACAGGGAGCGACCGTTGACATATATTTCAGGTTTTTGGTGTTGTTGTTATTATTGCATTTTGAGATACATACTTTAATTTCAGTGCAGTGTGCCCCTGCTAATCCTTGTGGATTCCGATTTATGGATATCTGTGTGCACACATTCTGTTATTGTTTGTTTTTTTTTTGTGTGTGTTTTTTTTTTTACGGTTGTATTAAGGCGTTCAGCTGTACATGTGAGTGTGTGCGAAACCCCTCTGTGTGTCTGCTTTAGCACATGTACTGTTTTTTGTTGTTGTTTTTTTATTTTTGCTTGACTCTTCACTCGAGTCTTTTTACAGCTCTGAAGAGTGGTCTGCCATTGTCCTGGACATCCACATCCTTCCCTGCACCCGTGATACCCTGAGACTGTCACAGGGGTGTCCCCAACGTATACAACTGCCGCTTTACACCCCATCTGTCTACAGAAAGACTAGAACTCCCAGTGGTTGCCTGCATCGTGCGTTGTTTGTGACAAGGACCTGTGTGTTCGGAACTAATGCGAGTCGTACATGGACGGTAGAGGATGCGTGTGTATGTGTGAGAGCAGTGCATAAGAGGGGTGAGTGTACGTGTTCGAGCGAATGTAATTTACTCATTTATTTTTCCCTCATTCCCACTTATGATGTGGCAATTTGAATTAGCGGGTTAGTAAGTTTGGGGAGTGGAGGGGGTATTAAGGGAAATAGTTAGGCCCCACTGCTGTTTTGGTTGTCAGTATATCCGTGTGAGTGAGTGAATAAAGTGTGGTATTATGTACAAATTCTTGGTGTTGGCTGCATTTAATTGAGCGTGCGAGGATCCGGAGACCCATTTTTTCTTAAATTTTCTTTTATTAGATTGCGCGGGGCCTGTCGGGTTGTAGGTGGGTCCTCAACCTCGACCGGTCACGTGACAATTTTTGGGGGCTCGTCCGGGATCTTCCGCTTCCCGATCGCCGCTCGCAGCTTTCACTAAGTAGTTTGTATTATCCAGGTTATTTATTTATTTTGTAACTGGCAATGTTTTGTTTTTATTATATGTGGGAAGCTAGAGTGGGAAGTTAACAGTAAATATATATATATATATTTTTTTTTTCTTTCCACTCACTGGGGTACCCTGTATCTACACTGACTGCTCCTCATAAACAGTTTTTGAAGAACACAAGGGGTGATAGCTATTCGTAGTGGTAACTCAGCATTTCCGTGTTTAACTTCTTCATAATCCCCTGGTTTTGTTTGTGCATAGTGTCAGGGTCCGTTACGATGGCTTCCAAGTATGTCATGGGAAAAGATCCATCCCAAGGACCGGTTACAAGGTCAGCTGCGGTCTCAGGCAAGAAAGAAGTGGTCGGTGTCGGGGAGGATTCTCCCTTTCTGAAAACTCTGGGCCCTGGCTCAGGAATTTCTCGGCAGTCCCCTAATTGGATCAAGGAGATGATGGAGGCACAGTATAACACCCCTCCAGTCACTTCCACAGTGGTTTGGACAAATGTCACCACTCCTGGGGGAGCTTTTACAGGCCCAAGGTTCCCCAGTCCTTCACAGGTACGTTCTCAGATAACTACCTCAGGCACTGGGTACGTCACTGGCACTCCTGGGGTTATGACCTCACGGGTTTCAGAGTCTAACACGCATGATAATACCTCCATGGTGGGGGGCGACGTTACATCCCTCATTCTGTATTTGGAGAGAAAGGAGGAGATGCGTCGACAAGATGAGGAGAGGAAAGAAGAGATACGTCGACAGGAAGAGAGAGGAAGGAGGAGATACGTCGACAGGAGGAGATGGAGCTCCGGCAGTTAGAGCGAGAGAGATTTGAGCTTTTGGCTCAAAGCCTTGCTCAGCGGCCTAGCCGAGAGGAGTCCCCAGCAGCGAGACTGCCCACTTTCGCCCCTCCAAGGCTGACTCTTCCTGAGTTACGCCCAGGTGACGATGTTGACGATTTTTTAGATCATTTCGAAGCAGTCACTGACTCCTATAACATGGCAGAAGAGACTCGATCACTTTACTTGATTAGTTCCTTGACAGGAAAGGCCCGGGAGGCATTTAACAACTTACCTCCGGAGAGTTCTTATACTGATCTGAAAGCGGCGCTTCGCCGTCAGTTCAGGATATCTCCTGAAGCTTACCGTAAAAAGTTTAGGGAGATACGCAAAGCCGGAAGTGAGTCCTTCATCCAGTTTGGGATTCGTCTTAAGCGCACGCTCGAGCACTGGGAAACCATGTCCGGAATGGCACTGAGGGACTTGATTCTCATTGAACAGCTTCTCAGCACTGTGACAGACGACCTGGCTGTGTGTATCAGGGATGAAGGCCTTAGAACGTTCCAGGAAGTCATAGAGAGGGCCGAACGCTTTGCGGAAGCTAGAAGGGGAATCAGGGTCTTCAAGACCAGTGCAGGTTCTCTAGGTGGGGGACTCAAGTCTTCGCCCATGCCGAAGCGTGGGAACCTAAGCTATTCTCAGCATCCGTTGGCTGAACAATCACCGTATTCAGTTGTTCCGCCTCGTGGCAGCATGGCGTCTGCCCCTAAGTCGGCCACTGCACCGGGTAAGGGGGGCAATCAGTGTTTTTATTGTGGCGATGGGGGACATTACAAGCGCGACTGTCCAAAGTTAAAGAGAGACCGGAGGCAACAAGCGGCAGTCGGCCACACACACGAGAGTTGCGCTTTAGCAACTGTACCTGTGTTCAGCGCTGAACAACAAGGTGACCAAGGAGAAATGGGGCCTACCTGTTCTGTGTTTCTCAGCCTCGTAGAGGATCGGATAGTCGATTCTATTCGAGACTCTGGCGCTACATGCACTTTCGTTGACGAGAGCGTGGTACCTCCTGACGCCGAGAAAGGAGGAACGTGTCAGGTGACTGGAGTTGAAAAGTCCTTCAATGCTGTCCGTCCTTATGTTAAGGTACAGGTTGCTACACCGTACTTTAAAGGAGCTGTGTGGGCTGTGGCACTCCGGAATCCTGCATATACACTGCTCATTGGTAACAATGTGCTTTTCGCAGACGGTACACGACAGGGGGTGTCGACACAGCTACCCAGGGAGGTGCTGGCAGCAGTAACCACACGAGCGATGGCAAGGGATCAGGCGCCCGTCTTACAGCCTACTCAGGGACCGGTGACAGACACAGTAGCTCTCCACACAGATAGGGAGACCGTCCGTCGTCTTCAGGCCAGAGACCACACCCTGCAGCAACTGAGACAAGCGACAACTCCCAATATCAACACAGAACGGGAGGGTAAGGCATCTTACACAATGCACGATGGTCTCTTGTTCCGTGTGTTCCACAAGAACGGGGAGCACCTCAAGCAACTGGTGGTACCTCTGGGCCTCAGGCGCACTGTTCTCTCCCTAGGGCATGACATACCCATGGCGGGGCATTTGGGAGTTCGGCGGACACAAGAGCGAGTGTGGCAACACTTCTACTGGCCTGGCATGTGCAAGGATGTCCGCCAGTACTGTCGGTCGTGTGACGTCTGTCAGCGTACCTCTCCGCGTGGTAAGAACCAGCGTGTGCCGTTAGGTACTGTCCCTCTTGTGTCAGAACCCTTCCAGAAAGTGGGAGTGGACATCGTAGGTCCAATCACTCCAGCCTCTGCGCGGGGCAATCGTTACATTCTGGTGGTCGTTGATTACGCCACACGTTACCCAGAAGCCGTTGCGTTGAAGGGAATCGATTCTGTCACAGTTGCAGACGCACTGTGGCAAATGTGGACCCGAGTGGGAGTACCCTCGGAGGTACTCACAGACAGAGGTACCCAGTTCACAAGTGACGTGATGGCTCAGGTAAACCGGTTGTTGGGGATCCATGGCAGAACTACGACTCCGTACCATGCACAGGCAAACGGTCTTGTAGAGCGTTTCAACGCCACCCTGAAGAAAATGATCCAACGCCTCTGTATTGAGAAGCCCAAGGATTGGGATCTGTTCATTCCAGCCGTCCTGTTTGCGTTCAGGGAAGTGCCACAGGAGTCCCTGCGGTTTTCTCCCTTTGAGCTTCTGTATGGCCGCACGGTCAGGGGGCCCATGGCTCTTTTGCGCCAGCTGTGGACCAAGGAAGCGTCATCGCCTCCAGAAACCCTCACGGAGGTAGAGTACGTGGTGGATCTGCGCAATCGGCTGGAAGAGACCTGCAGGCTGGCACGAGAGAACCTGCAGCAAGCAGCCACCAAGTACAAGCGACAGTATGATAAAAAAGCCCGTGAGCGATGGTTTGAGGTAGGAGACGAAGTCTTGCTGCTCTTACCAGAGAAAAAGAACAAGCTCCAAATTGCTTGGCAGGGCCCCTACAGGGTGATAGAGCGGGTGGGCGACTGGGATTACCGTATTGCGGTCAAAGGAACCCCACGACTCTATCATGCCAATCTGCTGAAGCGGTACACCCGGAGAGAGGAGTGTTCCGCAGCTGTAGCCCCAGTGGTCATAGAAGAAACAGAAGATGACCACACAGGCTCTTTCAGCTCACAGGGGATTCCACTTCTACCCTTGCAAGCAGAAGAGACATGGAAAGATGTCTCTGTCCACACAAACCTCACTTCTTCACAGAAGCAGGAAATCATGGATATCTGTCAGAGTGCTAGTGGCGTTCTCACTGACCTTCCCCCTCAGGTGCACCGTGGGGGAGTGTGAGCTGGTTCTGGAGGACATTACACCAGTACGAGTCCGCCAGTACCCACTGCCCCACTCACAGTATGACGTAATCAGAGAGGAGGTCCAATCCATGCTGAAGATGGGAGTGATTGAGCCTGCCACGTCACCTTACTCTGCACCCATCGTATTAGTCAAAAAGAAAGACGGGAAGGTTCGCTTCTGTGTGGACTTTCGCCGTCTCAACCGGGTACTACGCTTTGATGCAGAACCGTTGCCCGATGTCAACCAGATTTTTGCAAAGCTGAGCCATGCCAAGTACTTTTCTAAACTCGACTTAGCTAAAGGGTATTGGCAGATACCCATGAAAGAGAGTGACCGACCCAAGACCGCATTCACGACGCCACAGGGTCAGTTTCAGTGGCTGGTGATGCCGTTCGGGCTGAAAACGGCCGGTGCGATTTTTAGTCGCATCATGCGAAGAGTTCTGGGACCACTGCAGTTAGATGATGCCCATAACTTTATGGATGATCTGCTGCTGGCCACCGGTACTTGGGATCGTCACACCGAAGTTCTGCAGCAGATACTCTGCCGCCTACAGGAGGTACAGCTGTCGGCGAGACCTACTAAGTGCCAGCTTGGCTGTCCAGAAATCAGCTTTCTTGGACACCACCTCCAGGGTGGTCAGCTGCACCCAGAACAGGACAAGGTAGCAAAAATCCGGGAAGCACACCCTCCTGCCACAAAGAAGGAGCTGCGTGCCTTCCTTGGACTGGCTGGCTATTACAGGCGTTTCGTGCCTAAGTTCTCAGAAACAGCCCTACCTCTGACCAACAAGACCAAGGGCAGTGAGCCCAACAAAGTTCTGTGCCAGAAAGCCTTTGACAAGTTAAAAGAAGCACTCATCAACCCCCCAGTGCTGGTCCTTCCCGACCCTAGCAAAACATTTGTGCTACGGACAGACGCCTCAGGGTTGGGCCTTGGGGCCGTGCTTCTTCAGGATCACGGTGAAGGACTACAACCCATAGCTTTCGCCAGCAAGAAGCTCAGTGGAGCTGAACAGCGGTACCACACCATAGAACAGGAGGCACTGGCAGTGGTTTGGGGTATACGGAAGTTCTATCCCTACCTGTACGGAAGGCATTTTGTGCTTGAGAGCGACCATCATCCTCTCAAGTATCTGCACCGTATCCGTCCCGTCAGTCGACGTCTCATGGGATGGGCTGTGGAGCTCCAGTCTCACAGCTTCACCTTCAGACACATCAAGGGTGTCAACAACCTGGGGGCAGACTACCTGAGTAGGACTGGGCAGTAACTGGAGGTTTGACTCATGCCGAGTCGCTGCACCGGGGTTGACCGGTGTGTTAGCCTTGTCCCACCGTTTCTCCATGCGATGCAGATTTAGTCCTAGCGGATGGTTGGAACGCTTGATCCGTTGGTCTGTTGAGCGGGGACAGTGCACAGCGTTTACCATTTCTTGTGTTTTGTTTCACATAATTATTTTACAATTCAAGTAATTCACGAAGCATGTCAACCGTGCATGGCTGGAAGTGTGAATCTCAGATTTGAGATCGACACTTTTAAGGAGGGGGGAAACTGTCGCGTGCGACAGTGTAGCGTTGGGAAAAAAAAAAAAGAAAGAAGGAATTTGGGTCAACTTGACCCCTCGAATACGTCATGATTTTCGCTGTTTGCTTTTTTTCTTGTTCCCTTCTTTCTTTCTTTATTTCTATGCGTGCGTGCACATGTGCGTGTGTACGCGCGAATGAGCGTGTGCTCCTTCCCTCCCTCTAGTCAGCTCAGGTTGATGTTGTTTTTTTTTCGTGCATGCATATCTGCCGGTTGTTTAGCTCAACTACAAGTTTGATAAGGACAATTCATACGGAATCTACCTCGACGGGTCAGATCAACTGGGGAAGAACAGTGTGTTTTGCGGGCGTCGCGCCGACGGCCAAGAGTTTCACTTCGACTTGGCTCTAAACACGAACCTGTTGTCCGACGATTTTGTTGTGGGGTACTGGGGCGGAAATGGAAGCATGCATCGCAGCAAGGAATTGTGGGACCGGAAGAAGAGAGGGACCAACGGTCGTCAACGCCGCACTAGTCACTGTTCCTGCTCCATTCGTTTTGGAGTGAGGGGTTGTTTTTTACCGATTCAGTTCGGGTTTGGGGCCTCCAGTGCCACTACATTTCCTGGGTCCATGTCCGACCAGGAGGTCTGGAATTACGTCCTAGTTCCAGGGATTTAATCTCCCGTATTATTTTTTTTTTCACGAGCTCTTGAGGTGAGTCAGGTTAGAATGGTGAAGAATGCTAGTTTTGTTTTTATTTTTCTATAGACAGGGAGCGACCGTTGACATATATTTCAGGTTTTTGGTGTTGTTGTTATTATTGCATTTTGAGATACATACTTTAATTTCAGTGCAGTGTGCCCCTGCTAATCCTTGTGGATTCCGATTTATGGATATCTGTGTGCACACATTCTGTTATTGTTTTTTTTTTTTTTGTGCGTGTTTTTTTTTACGGTTGTATTAAGGCGTTCAGCTGTACATGTGAGTGTGTGCGAAACCCCTCTGTGTGTCTGCTTTAGCACATGTACTGTTTTTTGTTGTTGTTTTTTTATTTTTGCTTGACTCTTCACTCGAGTCTTTTTACAGCTCTGAAGAGTGGTCTGCCATTGTCCTGGACATCCACATCCTTCCCTGCACCCGTGATACCCTGAGACTGTCACAGGGGTGTCCCCAACGTATACAACTGCCGCTTTACACCCCATCTGTCTACAGAAAGACTAGAACTCCCAGTGGTTGCCTGCATCGTGCGTTGTTTGTGACAAGGACCTGTGTGTTCGGAACTAATGCGAGTCGTACATGGACGGTAGAGGATGCGTGTGTATGTGTGAGAGCAGTGCATAAGAGGGGTGAGTGTACGTGTTCGAGCGAATGTAATTTACTCATTTATTTTTCCCTCATTCCCACTTATGATGTGGCAATTTGAATTAGCGGGTTAGTAAGTTTGGGGAGTGGAGGGGGTATTAAGGGAAATAGTTAGGCCCCACTGCTGTTTTGGTTGTCAGTATATCCGTGTGAGTGAGTGAATAAAGTGTGGTATTATGTACAAATTCTTGGTGTTGGCTGCATTTAATTGAGCGTGCGAGGATCCGGAGACCCATTTTTTCTTAAATTTTCTTTTATTAGATTGCGCGGGGCCTGTCGGGTTGTAGGTGGGTCCTCAACCTCGACCGGTCACGTGACAATTTTCATTTGTATTTGGAATCATTGTTGGCCTTTTGTCATCACACCTGACCCCCTTCTGTCCATCTATCTACCTGCCTACATGTCTGTCTGTATTCTCTCTGTCTCTCGCTCTCTCTGTCTCTCTGTCTCTGTCTCTGTCTCTCTCTCTCTCTCTCTCTCTCTCTCTCTCTCTGTATGTCTACGTGTGACGGTTTGGAATCTTTTGTCTCTGTCTGTCTGCCTGTCTGCGCTCTGTGTGTGTGTGTGTGTGTGTGTGTGTGTGTGTGTGTGTGTGTGTGTGTCTACGTGTGACGGTTTGCAATCTTTTGTCTCTGTCTGTCTGTCTGTCTGCTCTCTTTCTCTCTCTCTCTCTCTCTCTCTCTCTCTCTCTCTCTCTGTCTGTCTCTCTCTCTGCCTGTCTCTCTCTCTCTGTCTGTCTCTCTGTCTCTCTCTCTGTTTGTCTACGTGTGACGGTTAGTAATCTTTTGTCTGTCTGTCTGTCTGTCTGTCAGTCTGTCAGTCTCTCTCTCTCTCTCTCTCTATCTATCTATCTCTCTCTCACACACACACACACACACACACACACACACACACACACACACACACCCAAAATCGGACACTTGTGATTTGACCTTGACATTGAGGCATCGATGGCCACTGAGACTGGGATCTGTTAATCATTGGATTATGACACCCCTGACCTGGTATCTTGCCCAGCTGATCCCCCTCCACTCCCCCACCCATCGCCTACCCCCACCACCACCCAACCACCACCCCACGACACCTTTCGTTTTCCTACCCCTTGTAATTGTGTTTTGTTTTTGTGCGGCATGCTTAAATAATTTCATATATGTTGCTTTTGTGAATATATTTATTTTCACTCTTTTTTTTTCTTTTCTTTTTTTACCTTTGTTTGTTTGTTTGTTTTCTTTCTCTTCTCCAATTTTATTTGCCCTGAAGGCCCAGTGTTTATATAAAAAAAAATAATTTAAAAAAACAAAAACCCAAAACAGCAACATATTGTGCTTATTCCTTTACCCTCTTAAAATAGGATAAAATTTCGTTCCATTTCCTTTCCATTTCAGAGGGGTGGATGTAAAAAGAAAGAACTTTCATGTTTTTATTCTTTTACCCTCTTATCATAAAATTAGATTATATATATATATATATATATATATATATATATATATATATATATATATATATATATATTCGTTTCCTTTTCTTTCATTTCATTTCCTTTCATCCTTCCGAGAGACAGAACAGGCCAGGATGAATGTGAGGCGAATGACAACAAGAAACAATAATTTCACACAACATTCTTGGAAGCCAACAAAACATTTCCCCCACCCCACCCCACCCCCTATTCTATCACCACTGACATTCCCTGCCCCCCCTCACCCCCCCCCCCCCCCGCCCCCTTCATGTTTATTCTCCCCCTCCCCCCCCCCTCCCCCTTTATCATTGCGTTTCGTTTTTTGACTCACTTGTGTAAACAAAGTGAGTCTATGTTTTAACCCGGTGTTCGGTTGTCTGTGTGTGTGTGTGTGTGTGTGTGTGTGTGTGTCTGTGTGTCTGTGTGTCCGTGGTAAACTTTAACATTGACATTTTCTCTGCAAATATTTTGTCAGTTGACACCAAATTAGGCATAAAAATAGGAAAAATTCAGTTCTTTCCAGTCTTGTTTAAAACAATATTGCACCTCTGGGGTGGGCACAAAAAATGTTAAAAAAGAAGCCAAATTATATGCAAACTGCATTTACTGTTATATTTATATTTTTTGTATTCTCTAAACTTGGCACTTTGATCTGATATTCTGACACAACAAGAGGAGTCATTATTGTCATTTTTTTGTTCAAACAGGAACTTCTTTTGCTAAGCATGGAAGTTTTATTTATTTTGCAGACGTTTTGGTGCAGATAGTAAAAAAGGGAAATTACTCTGTAATTAATGCTAGGGGACTTAATTTGCTTTAAACTGATCTTTCTCATCTTAAACATTACATTTTGAAATTATACTCAATACATAAAAAGCTTGTGTGTTTTACTCTCAGTGTACAGGGCTTTCACTATGTTCATTCGCCCAGTGGTCTTTTTTTAGAAAATACTAAAATCAATATGACGAGTGGACTTAATAGATATATTGGCTGAGCCCTGAAGGTCATGGGCAAAAATCAATTGCGTACGCATATTTATACACATTCAAAGCGCGTGCTCATATTCTTCGCGAACGCGAACGACGTTATTTTGTTTCAAGTTGTTGACCTGCCCGTTCAATCCTATATTCAATGGACAATACACGATAACATGTGATGGAAAGTTGGAGAAGGAGACCGTTAAATATTTATTCAGAGAAAGATTTGTGAACGCCTCATCACTTACTGGATTATGCCCCAAACTACTATAGAAATATCCACAGAATCAGTCGGAATTCACACTTAAAAATTGTAAACCATGCGAGTTAATACCCTTGAATTGATGAAACGAAAAAATGTCCAGTTTTGACTTTTCTCAAAATGAAGTCCTTTTCACTTCATACGACGTTTAGAAGTACTTGTACTTGGCTCTACACGTTATTAGTTTAACAAAATACTAAATTTTCATATCAACTTTAGAAGTATAAAACTAGAATGAACATAAAAGAGAAATTGAAACGACCGTGTCGTACTACATTCCCGGCGGGTATAACTAAACTTGTACATCCATATAGATCTAGAGAAAACGGCTAAATGTTGCAGTGTGATTGCGGCGATAGCCACGTCTCCTTTACCGCGGACTTGAAAAGAATTTTTTTATTGCCCTTAAAGATTTTTTGAATGCCCAAGATACATCAGAATAATATGATTTAAACAGCGTTCTCACTGCGAATACCACAATTGATTTATCGCCGTTTAAAAAAGTATGTTCAAATATTAAATTTTAGAACGTCAGTTAAGGAGCCACTATAGTGTAATGGGTAAGACAGTTTCTTCTCACCCGAACACGCGGGGTTCGAATCTGGCTAGGACTTCTTTTTTTTTAACCCGAAGCTTTATAATAACAAATACAGAACACATTTTAACGATTAGATTTTTTTTTTAGTGTATCACAAGTGAGTCTTGAAGGCCTTGCCTCTCTTGTATCTTAATGTGTTACACAGACCCAGGGGTAGGCTATCGAATGAGTTCTGGGATCAGCGCGTTAGGTTTT
>NC_134876.1:29803751-29806251 GCF_041734735.1 Babylonia areolata
ATGAATTTTGAGGGAAAGTGTTGGTTTGGTTGTGACTTCTACGCTGCCCCCCACAATTCCTCCATGCTCCCTCTCCCCCCCCCCCCAACCCCATCCCCTCCCCGCAACCCCCACCCTTCCGTCCGTTCCTCGTCTATGTCTGTCTGTCTGTCTCCCTCTCTCTCTCTCTCTCTCCCCTCTCTCTCTCTCTCTCTCTCTCTCTCTCTCTTTCTTTCTGTTTTACGGCTTCTTTGTGCTTGTTTGTCTGCCTGCCTGTCTCTCTCTCTCTCTCTCTCATTCTCTCTCTCTCTCTCTCTCTCCCTCTCCCTCCCTCTCTCCCTCAATCGTCTCCCTCTCCCTCCCTCCTCCCCTCCATCTCTATGTTTCTGTTCATAAGGGACTGTATGGACGGTACAAAACTACTTAACAGTAACTTGAAGAAGCGCGTGCATTGCTGCGCACATGTATTTATGTGTGTGTGTGAAGTATATGATGTATTCGCTTGTTACCCCGTGCAAAATTTTTGTGCTGTTGTGGGTGTGTGTGTCAAGTCAAGTCAAGTCAAAATTTTTATTTCAAGATGGTAGTTGAATCAGCAACAACTTCTTTTTTTACATCAAGCCATCTGAAAAAAAGAAAAAAAAGAGAAGTGGGGATATACATAGAACAAAACACACAAAAGTATTAGAAATATAATTACGTGCATACACGAATCGTGCGAAAATGAAATACACATTAGCATTTACAAACACATTTATAACACATCCCGCTTCGCATATACATACACTCTCTTCCAACACCCAAAGGCTTATACAAAACATTTCACAAATCATGAATTTGGTAACTAATAAATATAGATTTGTATTATTGTTCATCTTTTGAACAGTTTATAAGGTAATTTTTCATATTTTTCTTTAAACACATTTTTATTTATATCTTTTCAAACGAGTGGAAGGTTATTCCATTAATTTCCACCAGCGTGTGTGTGTGAATAGAATAGAATAGAACAGAATATATTTTATTGTCATGAAACCGTAAGGTTTATGAGACACAAGTGCAATGGTAAATGAATGAACGAATGAAAAACACACAATTAATCAATCAGTTAATGCAGTAAATTGCAGCAGCATTCATAAACAAATTTTCCCTATCTTGTTTGTATATATTCATCATCTGTTAGCATCACCTGACTGGGAATATGTCCTGTGTTATTCGAATTTTGAATATCCTTTAAAAATTGTTGCCTTAAGGTTTTATATTTAATACAATGATCAAGAAGATGTGTGTGTGTGTGTGTGTGTGTGTGTGTGTGTGTGTGTGTGTGTGTGTGTGTGTGTGTTGTTGTTGTTGTTGTTGTTATTGGGGGGGGGGGTTGTGTGTATGTTATTCCTGTCACCCTGCATGATCTCTACTGTCTTAGAGTCTGAACTGTGTGTGGCCCGTCCTGTCTGTCTGGCCAATGTCCACTGGCTACAGATGAACACGTTAGCGTCAGTTCCGTTTTATTTTGTGTTTGTTTTGTGCTTGTTTTTGTTTTTTTGTGATGCCTCCGACCTTATATTTTTTTCCCCATTGTCATATGGATATTTTCTTCTTACATTCATGGTCCCTCTCCGGACTTCCTTTTATAAGTATATATATATATATATATGTATAGATAGATAGATAGATAGATACGTGTGTGTGTGTGTGTGTGTGTGTGTGTGTGTGTGTGTGTGTGTGTGTGTGTGTGTGTGTGTAAACAACACCACACAGTTCAGACACTCAGCCTTTAGCACCTCGTTCTTCTGCCTCCAAGATGGACAGGCACACAGACTGACAGTAGGCAAACAGACAGATAGACCGAAGGTGGATAGACAGATTGATGAACAGCAAGGCAAGTTGGTGGTTAGGAAGATAATCGAGCGGTAAGCTGGACAAACTGGCAGGATGGTAAGTAAGGGAGACAGTCTAAGGGTATGCCGGACAAACTGGTGGTTAGGAAGACAGTCGAGCCCTAAGACTAACAGGCAAGCTGGTAGTTCGGCAGACAGTCGAGCGCTGAGCCAAGAAACTGGCAGGCTGGTGGTTAGAAAGACAGTCGAGCGCTAAGCCGGACAAACTAGTAGGCTGGTGGTTAGAAAGACAGTCGAGCGGTAAGACAAACAGGCAGGCTGGTGGTTAGAAAGACAGTCGAGCGCTAAGCCGGACAAACTAGTAGGCTGGTGGTTAGGAAGACAGTCGAGCGCTAAGCCGGACAAACTAGTAGGCTTGTGGTTAAGAAGACAGTCGAGCGCTGAGCCGGACAAACTGGCAGGCTGGTGGTTAGGAAGACAGTCGAGCGCTAAGACTAACAGACAAGCTGGTGGTTAGGAAGACAGTCGAGCGCTAAGACAACCAGACAAGCTGGTGGTTAGGAAGACAGTCGCGGTAAGCCAGAAAAACTAGTAGGCTGGTGGTTAGGAAGACAGTCGAGCGCTAAGCCGGACAAACTGGCAAGCTGGTGGTTAGGAAGACAGTCGAGCGCTAAGACTAACAGACA
>NC_134876.1:29818751-29821251 GCF_041734735.1 Babylonia areolata
TGTGTGCGTGAGTGCATGCGTGCGTGTATGTGTGTGTGTGTGGCTGTCTGTGTGTGTATGGCTGTGTGGCTGTATGTCTGTGTCTGTGTGAGCATGTACGTGCTCGTATTTAACGGAGAAATTGGAATGGTAAAGACAGAGACAGAAAGTAAGAGACATGGAGAGAATGAATAAATATGTATAAGAGACAGAAAGGTCCACAAATGGCCAGCCACAGACATGCAAGCAGACAAGACAGCGAGTGCTTGTACTGGGCCGTTGATTTGATAAAACGATAGCAAATTTCTAGAAATCAAACATCCTTCACGCATTTGGCGGGGCAGAAGCAATATGAAAAGATTATCTGCTCAGTCCGGGCACGCGACATCAATTTCTTGCTGTCTGCAAGGCCAGCAAAATTGTCCGTTCCACTTCTTTTCCTTGGGGAGTGACCCTGTCGGTAAAGACGTCCTTTGGTATAGCAAAAAAAAGTTATTATTGTCACGAAGTTTGTTTAAAAGATTCCGCTTCATAGGTCTGATATCACGCTACATTTTACGATGAATTATGTCCAGTGTGTCACAGACTTTGCAGTGAGTGATGATCAGTGTCGTATTCCTATTTTTCAACAATTATTCTTTATGTTTGCGGTTTAAGAATTCCACAGTGCCTGCCACAATTTTCGTGAGTTAATCGAGACTTATGTATGCATAGTTAATTGCAATTAACAACCGTTCACTGGCCCTTTCGTGATATTTTTTTTTGTCAGTGAAGTCTTTATTATGATTAAATGTATCATTGTTTGTCGAAGTCGAAGTCGAAATATTCTATTTGTCTGGCCACACATCCATAACGATGGAGTTCTGAAAGATAAACAGAGAGTGAATGCAAGGAAATGAATACAAGGACGACTGTTTAACTATGCGAACAACGATTCCTGTGCATATGCTTGTACTGCAAACGTTTTGAATTCAAACTTGCATGTGCCGACCCTCAGTCTCTCACTTTCACAACATAGCAACATGGACATCTTGAATGCGCTGGGGATATCTGTGAAATTTAGTATTACTGATGGTCGGGGAAAGGTGAATACAAACTGCAATGAATGAAGCTTTGACATAACCCTAGTACTGTGTTAGTGCAACCGTATCTCCTGGCTTTAAATACTGGCTGAAAAACGATATGTTATGCTTGCCAAGCAATAATGCCCTCCCCAACCCCCAACCCCACACCCCAAGTGCTGCGCTAGCTTCCCAACATTCTACAGAGAGGTGCAAGTCACCAAAAAACACACGCACCAGTTGCAGTGTATCGTCGTGCCAGAGAAGATGGAAAGGAGGCCGATGTGTGATCTCTTGGAGCCAGTACAGACATCTCTCCCATCGGGTGTCCTTCGTGAATATGATGCTCGCGTCTTCTGCAACTGCTCCCGACAGCCAGTGTCCCTTTGTCGCTACAAAATGCAGGTTAGCTCTCTCCATACGAACGGCGAAAGAGACGACGTTAACAGCGTTTCACCCCAATTACCACCATCAAAATATTACAAGCGGAAGGCTCTTACACTGAAGAGGTGAATGTTGACAAAGAATACTACAATTCTGACGACGGAAGCTAAAGGTTGGGTCATTGAGACACCCACTGGACATCCGAGGTGTCTGTATAGAGGAGAAGAGAGGACTGGCCGTACTGAGTGAGTTAGAGCAACTTTGTCCCGTGAGTTCTCTTTGAAATCGTGTTTCTATGTTTAACGTTCATAAACCAGAGGACTCGTACAGGTAAGTTTTTGAACTACTTCCCTCTTTTTCTTGGATAACCCTGAACAATAAATAACAGGGGTTTCCTCTCCTCGGCTGGTGAACCTACGGCGAACAGTGTGTGTGTGTGTGTGTGTGTGTGTGTGTGTGTGTGTATGTTTGTGTGCATGCTTGTGTGTGTGTCTGTGTGCTTGTCTGTGTGTGTGTGTGTGCGCGCGCGCGCGCGCGCGTGTGTGTGTGTGTATTACCTTGTCCCTCGTTCAAAATCAAAGAATATTCCAGAAAATATAGGCCTATTCAACTGCCCCCCCATCACACGCAGCGATAGCTGGCAATGATGATTATCATCATCATCTTCATCAACAACATCATTTTCAACCTCTTCACAGTAGCAGTAGCATGGCCACAGCTGGTGGTGACGATAGCCATCATGTCAATGGTCTGACGGCCAAAGCCTGTTCCTCATCTGTATCCATTGTGTCGCCCACTCGTGTGCGTTTCGCTGCTCTTTGGACCGGTCACTGATGGATGGTCATTAATGTGCCATTAACGCTCCTTGATGTTAACATTACCTTTAGTTTACGGACAGTTTAAAGCCCGGCTGATTGCGAAGGCCACATGACTATCAAGTGTTAACTCTGAAAACGAGCTTCAGCGAAGGGTAGTAATTTCTTTAGATTGAACATAGATATACGAGATATCTGTGTGTGTGTGTGTGTGTGTGTGTGAGTGTACACTATGCTTTCCACAGACAATGAGGCTGTCGT
>NC_134876.1:29828751-29833751 GCF_041734735.1 Babylonia areolata
AATTTTGTTGCCTACGGAAATGAAGAAGTTGAGTTGAACTGACTCACACAGAAATGAGCACGCGGGCGCGTATCCTTGCACACAGCAAAGCTGTCAAGGAAACATTCATTGACGTAACACGCCGAGTACAACAAAGTGTTGTTGTTGTTGCTGTTTTCTTTAATGAGGGCTAGAAAAAAAGGAGAGTTAATTGACTTAACAGGAGTAAGAAAATAGTATGTAACAAGCGATCGGTTTGACTAATTTGTGTGGGGGGGAGGGGGTTGGGGGGGGGGGTGTTTGTTTTTGTTTGATGTTGATTTGGGAGCAGAATCTCAATAGGTCCAGTGTGTTTGAGTGCTCCGTGACCCAAAATGGCAAACAGTCCACAGAACTATCATTAACTTGCCGTCCCCTCCAGTAACACTTTATATATATATATATATATATATATATATATATATATATATATATATATATATATATATATATAATTGTGATAGACTGAGTGTTAAGGGGCTTAAATTTTCATAAGAGATTTAAAGAATTAAAACACCCTTGCTCGCAGGCGCCAAGTATGTACTGGACAACTTGAGTGGTACGGGCTGTTTAATTGTGGAATAATTTTGGATAAGAGGATTAAAACATTGAAAGGAATAATTTTGGATCATTCCTGTGACGGATCAAGTTGTGTGATCTATATCCTGTCGGCGACGCCACTTTTGTAGCCATGTTATTATAACCCGAGTGGTATTATTAAAGGGGACGGTACAAAAGAATTAATGATTTACTGTATTAACTCTTTCCATACGAACGGCGAAAGAGACGATGTTAATAGCGTTTCACCCCAATTACCATCATCAAAATATGCAAGCGGAAGGCTCTTTTATTGAAGACGTGAATGTTGACAAAGAATACCACAATTCTGACGACGGAAGCTAAAGGTTGGGTCATTCAGACACCCACTGGACATCCGAGGGGTTTGTGTAGAGGAGAAGAGAGGACTGGCCGAACTGAGTGAGTTAAAGGATAGAAAAGATCCACGCGTAGGCCAGAAACATGTAGAGACCAGTCACAAAAGGTTTTTTCTATTGTTCTATTTACAAAAGTTATGAGAAGATAAGAAGAGGAGAAGAGAAGACGATGCAGCAGAATGTTAGGCAGCTGGCTGTGTGCAACACGCTCGATGTGTGCTGGAGAGCGGCACCTCGGAGAGTGAATGGCTGACGCGCTACAGCTTTCAATTAGAATACGAATATTAATAGCCTTATGCCACAGGAATTACCTCTTCATGTCATTGGCTGGACACCGTCACTGCAGTGAAACTGTCGTCCGCTTTACAGCATGTGCTGTGAGTTGAACTACAGTTAGTATCCAGCTGAGCACTTGGCTACACATTGATGATGAAGAAGGAGGAGGAGGATGACGATGATGATGATGATGACGACGATGCTACTATGGAGGTCCATTTAAGTTTGGGACTACGTGACAAGGCTGTACTTTACGCTTCCTGTCATGAGGATACCCCGGCGTTAACCAGGCCTGAGAGATACAGACACTTGCAGTGTTGATCAGGTAATTTGAGCAACACACCCAAAGACGTATCCGTGAAGTGGATGATACTCGACCAGGCGGTCCTACTCTTCACATTTAAGCCCAGAACACACTCTACTCTGGGTAGGAGCCGACCTCGGGCTGAATAACCCACTTTCACTGGGATTCGAATCCGCGTCCTTCCAGCCGTCAGTCCGCGACACTAACCACTTTGCCACTGGTGGCTGGTCCTCCAGTAATACTTTCCAAGAAATTTAGAAGAGAAAGTTTGCAAGTTACTGGGTTCGGAATCCCTTGCTCAAGGCACTGATGACCAGTGCTTTGAAATGTTGTTGGTCGTGTCAAAGCCAATATCCCTTACACATAATACAAACTGAATCTTCACTCTCATCAGAGTGTTTTACGCGAACACAAACGAGGTACACGCATCCAGAGACAACTGGCCACTCTCGTTCAGGAAACGAAGCACGAGCCGTGTCAGTCACAGCAAATGGCGGTCTGTCTCTGTAACAGAGGCTTCACTGCATGCCAGAAATGGATCCTTGCGGAGGATTTGGAAAGAGGAATCCAAGCCATGGAAATGATGTGTCTTCGCAAGATACTCAGCACCATACACCCTGATCATTTCACCAATAAACAAGTGAGCCAAACCATCACGCAGCACTTAGTAAGATCTGCTGACACCTGTTAGGAAAACATAACTACGTTGGAAAGGCCTCGTAACAAGATCCAATAGCCTTGCTAAAATAATCCTCCAGGGAAGTGCTGAGGGGGTGGGGTGGGGGTGAAAATTGCGAAAACTGAACAAACGATGGACTGACAGCATGGCAGAATGGACAAAGAGGAAAATCCAATTTGCAGAGACCCCAGGCTTTGACACACAAACCGGTAGATCAGGAGGAATCTGGTGATCAGTTCTTCTCTGCTGCTACACTCCAGAGTTAAAGAAGAAGAAGAAGATTTACGCACTAGAATGTCACTCCTCCTGTAATGTAAACACAACAAAGATGAACCGAGATAGGATTACGATGGATTTTGCTGCTGCCGATGCTGCTAGCTGCACTCGGTACTCACTGCTGCTGTTGTCGTCACCAGCGTTGCTCTGTATTGTTACTTGGTGCTGCAAGAGTGCACAGGAGACAGTGTGATGTTCTCTCAGAATCACTGTCCATTCCGTCAACCCATCGGTGCGAACAAATCCTTTTCATCACAGTAATTATCCTTGACGGAAGAGCGCTGTGGCAAAATCAATGGTGGTGTCGCTCGCTCTTCCACCTCTCTCTGTCGTCACAAGGGTCTTTAGCAATGCAGAGTACCTGGCCCCTGAAAGCTTTGCCGTTTTATTGCAGCATCCAGAGCACTTGGCCTTTGGATTTGTCCTCATAAACTGCTTGCTGTGCGTGTATTTTTTGTAGTTTTTTTTTTCTTTCACGGCCCTAGTGGTGTGTGTGATCGTGTGGGAGATAGGCACACTTCACTGGAATCGAGAATGTCGTTGTTGTCTGGTTTAACACTGTACTATATGTTCAGACATGTCACACTATCAGCACATTCGTGAATTTGACAGGAGAACAAGAAAATTGTATACAATGTACAAAGCCATGTTGTTATCCACACACACACACACACACACACACACACACACACACACACACACAGAGAGAGAGAGAGAGAGAGAGACAGAGACAGAGACAGAGAGACAGAGACAGAGACAGAGAGATTCACTTGATACCAACAGTACAGTAAAACCATACAACGCTGATGAACCTCCCTGACTGCATTTCTATATAATAAGGCGTATAACGAGAAGAGTATAAAGAATAATACATTGAATTCTCAACCTGATGTCTTCGCGTTCGTTTTTAATGTTGGCTTGTGTGTGTGTGTGTGTGTGTGTGTGTGTGTGTGTGTGTGTGTGTGTGTGTGTTTTCCTTAAAAGCAGTTTAGGGTCTGTTAATGTTTTCTCTTGTGTTTTAACAAAACACTCGACTACTTAATCTTTATTAGATTTTCACAAAGTAAAGAACGTCTTTGATGTTTGTTTGTTTTTCCACACATAAATCCGTACGTTCTATGTTTTATTTATTTGTTGCGTTATTGTGTTTGGTTAGTTTGTTCTTTGCTGTAAGTTGTTTTTAGGGTGCAAAAAAAATGTTGATTTATTTTACCCATGAGAAATAGCATTGTACAACATCCATCTTTATGTCAAGAATGCATTTGACCTCTTTGTAAAGTTTCTGATCTGCAATTTCTCTTTCAGTGTCTATTGTTTTCACGAAGTTCAAAATGTTTCCAAAGGTTTCGTTGTTGTTGTTGTTTTTCCGCATATTTTCTTTTTATTCATTGTCGCACATACAGTTATGTCCGCTCCAAACGTCATTCAAACGAAAATCAAAAGCGACTTAATTGAAAACCTTCGTCAATTTTAGTGTAACTGTGGTATTTCGTGCATCACTTCTGCTTGTTTGTTCTTGTTGGTTTTTGTTGTTGTTTAATGACATTCATCAGCTGCATATTCGGTATGGTTGACTCGTGCTTGTACAAAGTGACTGATTTAAAATAAAGAGAAGGCTGGGGGGTTTTTTTGGGGGAGGGGGGGTTGTGTGTTGTTGTTTTTTTTAATTGTTGTGAAAGACTAAAAAAAAAAATGACCCCTTTGTCTTGAAGAGTTTTATCCTAACTATTGAACTGACGTGTGTTGTGTATCGTAGGTGATAAACTTTTTTTTTTAAAGAGGGCTTGCTTGTTCACAATAATTGGTCAAGGCAAATGAACACTCATATGACACACAAGCTCCTTATGTGTTTGAACTTCTCTTTCTCTCTCCCCCTCTGTCTCTCTCTCTCTCTCTCTGTCTGTCTGTCTGTCTCTCTCTCTCTCTCTCTCTCTCTCTCTCTCTTCAGCTGGTAAGTAATAAAGAACGCCAGTTGGGCAATGCCGCCACAATTTCTCATGACGCAATCTTCTCCCGTGATTTTCTTTTTCTTTTCTTTTTTTTCTTTTTTTTTTTTTTTTTTTTGGTTTGTGTGTGTGTGTGTGTGTGTAGGCGCGAGTGGGAGGAGGGTGGTGGTGGTGGGGGGGGTTCCTGACTGCTAGTTCTGCCTGCCTTGATCTTGGGGTGATATTAGTTTGGCCAGGTCACATCGTTCATCTTCTGCTGGTTGCAGTTTGTGGCCGGAGGAGAGAATGAATATCGTCTCTCTGTCTCTCTCTTCACACACTCACACACTTTCCATCAAACACCGCAGTTAATGTTGTTGTTGTTGTTGTTGTTGTTTTTAGCCTGCCAGAGATACTTTATTCCTTGCTGTGTGTATGTGTAGCCTGTCTTCTTCTTCTTCTTCTTCTTCTTCTTCTTCGTCGTCGTCGTCGTCGTCGTCGTCATCGTCGTTCGTGGGCTGCAACTCCAACGTTCACTCGCATGTACACGAGTGGGCTTTTACGGGTATGACCGTTTTTACCCCGCC
>NC_134876.1:29853751-29861251 GCF_041734735.1 Babylonia areolata
TCTTCTTCTCTTTTTTTTTTATTGTCCATGCATGCTGTCTCGCTCAGAGAGTGTAACATTAACTTCTCAAGAGACTGTAACAGAGACTATAACAGGGACAGTAATGCAGATTATTTATTTTATTTATTTTATTTATTTATTTTTCATTATTCTTTTTTTTTTCTTTTTTTTTCTCAAGGCCTGACTAAGCGCGTTGGGTTACGCTGCTGGTCAGGCGTCTGCTTGGCAGATGTGGTGTAGCGTATATGGATTTGACCGAACGCAGTGACGCCTCCTTGAGCTACTGATACTGATACTTATACTGCTCAGAGACTGGCGCATAGACCGCAAAGTGGCAGCAACAGAGACTGCAGCAGAGAGACTGTATCATACAGAGACTGCTAAAGACTTCAAAGGGTGGCACAGTGTTGCAACAGGGTGAGTTTTACTTATACTAAGTGGATGGGGGGGAAATCCTGGGTAATGGTGGATGAGAAAAAAATGTTACTGGTAGGCATACTGCTAAATGGATGGGAAAATTGTTTTTTTGTCGGAAAAATTTGGATACACAACCCCAGTGGCAATGTGACAATCAGAGTCGTGTTGTTGTTGTTTTAGAAGCAGCAGTCGTCATAGTTTCTCAGTCACAATTCAGGAGAGGGAAAGTAATTGGGTTTCCAGACTTCAGCCCCGAAACCTAACCATATAGCTTGGCGATATACTGGTCCTCGGTTACTCGTAACCTTGTTAGCTTGTGATAGTGCCGCTGTTTGCTTTTTTTGCCAAATACCAAAAAAAAAAAAAAAAAAAAAATCATTAAGCCGTTTCTAGTGCAGAGAGGTTCTATGGGATAAATGCGTCTGGTGGAAAGGATATAAAGGAGATTCTTGTGTACTAAAGGTTATATTATAGGATGCTTTTATTTTGACGCGATGTGTAGCCTAATCGTGTGTGTGTCTGCCAGTTATAAGGTTATAGTCAACACGTAACTTCTTGCTGAACATCATTTGGAGTTGGCAATGTACTTATTTCAGTGCAGATGAATGGGCAGCAACAAAAAAAAATCAGTTATGAAATTACTCAATGGAGTATTCCGTCTACTGTCATCAAAGGGTTCTCGGATAATGCGGAGAAATTCCTATCAACAAACTTGATCATTTTTAGGGAATGAGTACCCGTTGGTCTTTGGATGCCATCTCTTTTTTCCGACACTCGTAGTGTATGATTTAAAGGCTTGGTGGCGAGCGGAAGAGGCGAATGAAGCTATCAACAGCTGATGAAACACAAGCTGCCGTTTGTGATAGAACTATTCTCTGTCTCTCAGCCTCTGTCAGTCTATCTTCTTGTCTGTCTGTCTGTCTGTCTGTCTGCCTGTCTCTATGTCTGCCTGTCTCTCTGTCCTTGCTTCTGCCTTTTTATCTTTATACCTCTCATTAAAATACACACACAAGCGTGCACACTCGCACACACGTATCCGCACATACACGCGCGCACACACACACACACGCGCGCGCGCGCGCACGCACGCACGAACGCACACACACACAAACACACAAACACACATATATATATATACAAGTGCGCTCTTATATATATATATATATATATATATATATATATATATATATATATATATATATATATATACACACACACACAAGAGTGCACAAACACACATACACACACACACGCGCGCGCGTGAACAAACAGACACATTCATTTACTGACATAGTCCTGCGCATGCTTGACAGAGAAAAACAGTACATTCTATTTTTAGCTCAAGCAATAATTGTAAGTCTTTCATCTTAAAGAACGTTTATCTATTTTTTTTTTAAATCATTTCTGTGATGATGATAAATCTGAAACTGGTGTGTTTCAGCGCTTTATTAGATGATTTATTTTGTGAGCTGATCAGCTGGCAGATAAAACATCACTCTCTCTCTCTTTCTGTCTCTCTCTATCTCCCTCTCTCTCTCCCTCTATCTCTCTCTTCCTCTCTCTCTCTTTCTCTATCTCTGTTTCTCTATCCCTCCCGCTCTCCCTCTCTCTCTTCTCCCTCTCTCTATGTCTCCCTTCCCTCTGTCACCCTCTCTTTCTCCTCTCTCTCTCTGTCTCTCTCTCTCTCTCTGTCTCTGTCTCTCTGTCTCTGTCTCTCTCTCTCTCTCTCTCTCTCTCTCTCTCTCTCTCTCTCTCTCTCTCTCTCTCTTTCTGCCTTCTCTCCAACTGGATATAAAGAGCGTCAATCGGACACTACTTTTTCGTGATGCAGTCTTTTCCTCGGATGTTTTTTTCTGTCTGTATTGACCTCAGGGTGTCATCAGTTTGGCCAGGTCAGATTGTTTATCTTCCGCTATTTTTAGTTTGTGGCCAGAGGAAAGAAGGATTGCTCCCCCAAACGCTGGCAAAGTGTGATTCCGTTTCTGTTGACCAGAATATAGTTTGCAGGGATTTTGTCTTTCCTGTGAACATGTATTCCTCCCCCTCTCTGTCAAGTCTGTCTGTGTAGTCTGTCTGTCTGTCCGTGCCCCCCACCCTACCGCCCCGACCCCCCATGACCCCCCATCCGTCCGCCCCCCCTGCCCACACACACACTGCATTCTTCTGGCACTCGCTCTCCCTCAAGTTTATCTTCCCTTTCTTCTTCCTCATCCTACTATTTCTTCTTCTTCTTCTTGTCATCATTATTTTATTATTATTATTATTATTATTATTATTATTGTTGTTGTTGTTGTTGATATTACTATTGTTGTTGTTGTTGTTGTTATTATTATTATTATTATGTTGTTGTTGTTGTTGTTATTTGTAATTCTTCTTTCTTTCTAATTCCTTTTCTGCTGTTCCAAGCTTTATTGATAGGGCTTCGTGAAAGAAGCTTTCAGCTTATCCTTTTACCCGCAGTGAAACATTGGAGTTCATGTTCTCTCTTGATAATAAAGAACGTCAGTCAGGCTCTGCCTCCACAATTTCTCGTGACGCAGTCTTGTCCATTGATTTTCTTCTTCTTCTTCTTCTTCTTCTTCTTCTTCTTCTTCTTCTTCTTTACAAAAACGTGCCATTAAGATGATTAACCATGTAAATACCACAGGTGGATCTGTGCACAATATGTACAAAGAACTTCAAATGTACTTATTAGATATAACACATTGATTCTTATGCATAAAATTGTTCATAACACATGCCCACAATATTTAAAATCATTATTTTGTTTCCAGTTCCAGCGTAAATCAGATAGAGCTATTGTCCCAAAGCCTAAAATTGATTTATTTAAGATGAGTCTCTCATTTAATGGAAGCATAGAATGGAACATGCTTCCAAAGACATGTCGTCAAATTCCAGCCATATCTCTCTTTAAAACTAACATAAGAATATTTCTTTTCGATACATTTGATTAACCTACTCGCGGTCTTTTGCAAATGCTTGCTTGTACTCAGTCCACTAGCTGTCATGCCATGATGAATGAAAAACTGAATGTATGTGTATGTGTGAACAGTAAGTGCGTGTGTGTGTTTGTGTGTGTTTGAGTGTGTGGGCGTGAATGTGTACGTATGTCTTTGTTTGCTTGTTTTATAATTGTGTGTGTGTGTGTGTGTGTGTGTGTGTGTGTGTGTGTGTGTGTGTGTGTGTGTGTGTGTGTGTGTGTGTGTGTGTGTGTGTGTGTGTGTGTAAGTACGAATGTACATGTAATGTACCAATTGTTCAAGTTTTCATCGCTTTGTTACTTTTAATAGACTATTCAAGTTCCTATTCTTATTCGTCGTTCTTATTATTTTTATTTTATTTCAGTTTATTTCTTTATTTTTATGTTTTGTGTCGTTCTTTATTTATTCATTTTTTTATGTTTTGTGTCGTTAAATGGGCAGAATTGTAAAAAGGCCTTTACTGTGCCTAATTCTTTACCCATTAAAGATTCAATCAATCATTCTTCTTCTTCTTCTTCTTCTTCTTCTTCTTCTTCTTCTTCTTCTTCTTCTTCTTCTTCTTCTTCTTCTTCTTCTTCTGCATGCTGGTTCTGTCTGCTTTGATTTCAGGGTGACGTCAGTAAGTCCAGGTCAGATCGTTCTGTTTCTCCAACTGGTAATAAAGCAAAAATCAATCAGGGACTGCCTCCATAATTTCTGGTGATGCAATCTTCTCCTGATTTTTTTTTTTTTTTCTTACCTGCATGCTGGTTCTGTCTTCATTTGCCTTCAGGTGATGTTAGTAAGTCCGGGTCAGATCGTTCCGTTTCTCCAACTGGCAATAAAGCAAAAAATCAATCAGAGACTGCCTCCACAATTTATCGCGATGCAATCTTCTCCACTGGCTTTTGTTTATTTGTTTGTTTGTTGTTTTTTGTTTGTTTGTTTGTTTTTACCGGCCTGCTGGTTCTTACTTTTACTTCAGGTTGATGTTAGTATGTCCAGGTCAGATCGTTCCGTTTCTCCAACAGGTAATAAAACAAAAATCAATCAGCGGCTGCATTCACAATTTCTGATGATCTAATCTTCTCCATTGATTTTGTTTTTGCCTACTGGTTCTGTCTAAATTTACTTCAGGGTGGTGTTAGTAAGTCCAGGTCAGATCGTTCCGTTTCTCGCTCTGGTTATAAAGCAAGTCAATCACGGACTGCCTCCACAATTTCTAGCGATGCAATTTCTCCACTGATTTTTTTTTTTTACCTGCATGCTGGTTCTGTCTTCATTACCTTTAGGGTGATGTTAGTATGTCCAGGCCATATCGTTCTCTTTCTTTCTCCAACTGGTAATAAAGCAAAAATCAATCAGGGGCTGCCTCCACAATTTCTAGCGATGCAATCTTTTCCTGAGTTTTTTGTTTACCTGCCTGTTGGTTCTGTCTACATTTTACTTCGGGTGATGTTAGTATATCCAGGTCAGATCGTTCCGTATCTCCAACTGGTAATAAAGCAAAAATCAATTAGGGGCTGCCTCCAAAATTTCTTGCGATGCAATCTTCTCATTTATTTTTTTTCCTTCTGCATGTTGGCTCTGTCTACATTTTACTTCAGGGTGATGTTAGTATGTCCAGGTCAGATCGTTCCGTTTCTCCAACTGGTTACAAAGCAAATCAATCACGGACTGCCTCCACAATTTCTCGCGATGCAATTTTCTCCACTTTTTTTTTTTTCTTACCTGCATGCTGGTTCTGTCTTCATTTGCCTTCAGGTGATGTTAGTAAGTCCAGGTCACATCGTTCCGTTTCTCCAACTGGCAATAAAGCAAAAAATCAATCAGAGACTGCCTCCACAATTTATCGCGATGCAGTCTTCTCCACTGGCTTTTGTTTATTTGTTTGTTTGTTGTTTTTTGTTTGTTTGGTTGGTTTTACCGGCCTGCTGGTTCTTACTTTTACTTCAGGTTGATGTTAGTATGTCCAGGTCAGATCGTTCCGTTTCTCCAACAGGTAATAAAACAAAAATCAATCAGCGGCTGCATTCACAATTTCTGATGATCTAATCTTCTCCATTGATTTTGTTTTTGCCTACTGGTTCTGTCTAAATTTACTTCAGGGTGATGTTAGTAGTCTAGGACAGATCGTTCCGTTTCTCGCTCTGGTTATAAAGCAAGTCAATCACGGACTGCCTCCACAATTTCTAGCGATGCAATTTCTCCACTGATTTTTTTTTTTTTTACCTGCATGCTGGTTCTGTCTTCATTATTTTTAGGTTTTAGGGTGATGTTAGTATGTCCAGGCCATATCGTTCTCTTTCTTTCTCCAACTGGTAATAAAGCAAAAATCAATCAGGGGCTGCCTCCACAATTTCTAGCGATGCAATCTTTTCCTGAGTTTTTTGTTTACCTGCCTGTTGGTTCTGTCTACATTTTACTTCGGGTGATGTTAGTATATCCAGGTCAGATCGTTCCGTATCTCCAACTGGTAATAAAGCAAAAATCAATTAGGGGCTGCCTCCAAAATTTCTTGCGATGCAATCTTCTCATTTATTTTTTTCCTTCTGCATGTTGGCTCTGTCTACATTTTACTTCAGGGTGATGTTAGTATGTCCAGGTCAGATCGTTCCGTTTCTCCAACTGGTTATAATGCAAATCAATCACGGACTGCCTCCACAATTCCTCGCGATGTAATCTTCTCCACTGAGTTTTTCTTTCTTTTTTTTTACCAGCCTGATGGTTCTTACTTTTACTTCAGGGTGATGTTAGTATGTCTAGGTCAGATCGTTCCGTTTCTCGCTCTGGTTATAAAGCAAGTCAATCACGGACTGCCTCCACAATTTCTAGCGATGCAATTTCTCCACTGATTTTTTTTTTTTTTACCTGCATGCTGGTTCTGTCTTCATTACCTTTAGGGTGATGTTAGTATGTCCAGGCCATATCGTTCTCTTTCTTTCTCCAACTGGTAATAAAGCAAAAATCAATCAGGGGCTGCCTCCACAATTTCTAGCGATGCAATCTTCTCCTGAGTTTTTTTGTTTGTTTTTTTTTGTTTTGTTTTTTTTATACCGGCCTGCTGGTTCTGTCTATATTTTACTTCAGGGTGATGGTAGTATGTCCAGGTCAGATCGTTCCGTTTCTTCAACTTGTTATAAAGCAAATCAGTCACGGACTGCCTAATTCCTCGCGATGCAATCTTCTCCACTGATTTTTTTTTCTTTTTTTTTTCTTTTTTTTTACCAGCCTGATGGTTCTTACTTTTACTTCATGTTGATGTTAGTATGTCTAGGTCAGATCGTTCCGTTTCTCCAACTGGTGATAAAGCAAAAATCAATCAGGGACTGCCTCCAAAAATTCTGGTGATGCAATCTTCTCCATTGATTTTGTTTTCTGCCTACCGGTTCAGTCTGCATTTACTTCAGGGTGATGTTAGTATGTCCAGGTCAGATCGTTACGTTTCTCCAACTGGTTATAAAGCAAATCAGTCACGGACTGCCTCCACAATTTCTAGCGATGCAGTCTTCTCCTGATTTTGTTTTTTTGTTTTTTTCACCTCCCCACTGATTCTCTCTACATTTTACTTCAGGGTGATGTTAGTATGTCCAGGTCAGATCGTTCCATTTCTCCAAGAGGTTATAAAGCAAATCAATCACAGACTGCCTACACAATTTCTCGCGATACAATCTTCTCATTTAATTGTTCCTTCTGCATGTTGGTTCCGTCTACATTTACTTCAGGGTGGTGTTAGTATGTCCAGGTCAGATCGTTCTTTCTTTCTCCAACTGGCATTCATTCATTCATTCATTTTGCCCATCGCTCCTAGTGGAGCATAGGCCATCGACGACCCCTCGCCATCGCACTCTGTTCTGGGCTGTTCTGGCCAATCCAGTCCAGTTGGTCCCTTGCTGCTTCAGCTCTGCCTCGGTATCTCGCCTCCAGCTGTTGCGAGGCCGGCCTCTCCTCCTCTTTCCCTGCGGGTTCCAGGTCAGGGCTTGGCGTGTGATGCTGGACGCTGGCTTCCTGAGGGTGTGTCCGATCCAGCCCCACTTCCTCCGCAATATCTGCTTGGCCACTGGTTCCTGTCCCGCTCGCTCCCACAGATCTTCGTTTCGGATCTTCTCCTGCCATCGGATCT
>NC_134876.1:29863751-29873751 GCF_041734735.1 Babylonia areolata
AGGAAGAAAGAACGAATGAGAGGAGACAGAGACGGAGACAGTAGCAGAGAGTGACGAAACAAAATAAAGAACCACACACACACACACACACACACACACACACACACACACACACACACACACACACCCGCCCCCCTCCTGCCCCCCCTCAACCCCCCCTCCCGCTCCCCCCCCCCACCCACCACCCCCCCCCCCACCCCAAAAAAAAAAAAAGAATGAAGAAGAGAACAACAACGACAACAGAAGCCACCTCATCTTGGTGGTCTTTTGTCTGTCGTTTTCCAAGCACCAATCGTATCGAGGACACAGCAACGTTTCTCTCTCAGCTCGGAGGGTTTGTTGAACAATCTCTCTCTCTCTCTCTCTCTCTCTCTCTCTCTCTCTCTCTCTCTCTCTCTCTCTCTCTCTCTCTCCTCTCTCTCTCTCTCTCTCTCTCTCTCTCTCTCTCTCTCTCTCTCTCGGCTCTGTTGTCTGTTGTAGGGTTTCTTAAATAATCTGTGATGGATGTCCCTTGTCCATCCTCCTTAGCTTCCATCTTTTGTTTTGTTTTGTTTCGTTTTTCTTCATCCCATCTGTCTTCATCCAGCCAGTAAGAATGCAACAGGCTGATTTGCATCAGAGTGTGTGTGTATGTGTGTGTGTGTGTGTGTGTGTGTGTGTGTGTGTGTGTGTGTGTGTGTGAGTGTGTGTGTGTGTGTGAGTGTGTGTGTGTGTGTGTGTGTGAGAGTGTGAGAGAGAGAGTGTGTGTGTGTGTGAGTGTGTGAGAGAGAGTGTGTGTGTGTGTGTGTGATTGTGTGATTGTGTGTGTGTGTGTGTGTGTGTGTGTGTGTGTGTGGTGTGTGTGTGTGAGTTTGGAGGAGGAGAGACTGTGTGTATATGTGTGTTCCTGCATGTGAGAGAGAGAGAGTGAGTGAATGTGTGTTGTGTTGTCGTGTGTGTGTGTGTGTGTGTGTGTGTGTGTGTGTGTTGTTTGCGGACGTATGTATGTGTGACGGACAGACAGAAACAGAGCGTTCATGTGGATTTCACAAATAGCTCTGGTAGTAACGAATTTTTAAGATAATTACTAATGAAACGGAATATGCTAAAGTAGTAAATAGCACGCATCCTCATAACAGCTGATGTGATAAGAAACTCTAGGGATAACTGGACAGTACAAGGTCTTCAGAGAAGAAGCCCCACTCGCTCAAGTGTTTCGGCCCTTAACTCCTTACACTCAAAGGGGGCCGGGCCGCACCCAGGTCATGACTCCTGGATACCCTTGTATTGCCGCCTTTCTTCAGCAGGTTCGAGCCCGCGCCTCCAGGGTGGTCGCTTCTTCAGAACTGAGTCATCTTTTCTGACAGACGCTTTAACCACTGAGCTATCGTACGCCTAGTTTGAGTTGCTGTAACAGTCTTTCAATGGAAGAGATTGACAGAAATTGTTAATCAACATGATTTCTGTGTAATGATCCAAAACTTATTTGCTTCACCAGCACACAAACATGAACCTTCCACCACCACCACCACCACCCCCAAAAAAACAACAACAACTGAATTTGGAAGCTGTCCGAACGGAACTAAAAGCGCTTTTTTTGGTGAATCAGTGACATTATTTGTCATTCCTTACGACTTTTGATTGGCTCTTCCATTCTTCCTTTTCACTTTCGTTTCCGTTGACAAAAGACCGAACTGTTACGATATATATATATATATATATATATATATATATATATATATATATATATATATATATCATAATTGTGCTTTAATACCTGTGAAACTGCTTGCTTGTTGTAAATCTTTTATGAATGGTGTGTGCGTGTGTGTTGTTGTTGTTGTTGTTGGGGTTTTTGTGTGTGTGTGGTTTTTGTTTGTTTGTTTGGGGTTTTGGGGGGTGGTTTTTTTGTTTGTTTGTTTGTTTGTTAGTTTTTTGTTTTTGCTTTTTGTTTTTTCGTGTGTTTTTTTTGTTGTTGTTGTTGTTGTTTTTTGCTGCCCCATCATCTGCACCGTTTCAGTGACATTACTCCCACGCCCCTCATTTAGATTCCCCCGTACACGGCCACACCCGGGTTCGTCCGTCACAGTTCCAGCGTCGGCAGTCCCCAGGGAACCATCGATGTTAGGTCGCCAGGAGGCCACACACCAGAGGAGACCCTGCACTGCTGCTGAGTCACTTCGGTGGTGTTCAGTGGTGCCTGTTCTGATTTAACGTACATAGGACACCACCTACTAAGGCCCCTACTAACGACAATAATAGCTTAGTCGCGGAGCCAGACTGAGTGAGCGTCCCTCCCAGAGTGGAGACCGCCACCACGTCCCTCAAACAACAGCCCCCGATGAATCTGCCGACACTGAAGACATTGACAGGACTCACCCCAAGCACGGAAGTGGAGGGGTATCGAAACTGAGGTCACCATGAGAGCAGGGCATGAAAGGCTACAGACAATGAGACTGTTTTGTTTATATTTATGATGATGGAGGAGTTGGATGACGATGACGAAGACGATGTTTTGTTTTTTTGATATTCATTTACTTCTTCTTTTTTTCTCAAGGCCAATAGGGATCTATAAAGTCCACTCGTAGTTTTGATTTTAGTATTTTCTGAAAAAGACCACTTGGGCGAATGAACATAGTGATAGCCCTGTACACTGAGAGTAAAACACACAAGCTTTTTAAGTATTGAGCATAACTTCAAAATGTAATGTTTAAGACGAGAAAGATCAGTTTAAAACAAATTAAACCCCCTAGCATTAATTACAGATTAATTTCCCTTTTTTACTAGCTGCACCAAAGAGATGCACCAGAAATATAAATTCCATGCATGGCAAAAAAAATTTCCTGTTTGAACAAAACAAAATGATAAAAATGACTGCTATTGATGCTGTGTTAGAATATCAGATCAAAGTGGCAAGTTTAGTGAATAAAAAAAATATATAGGTATAACAGTAAATTCATTCTGCATATAACTTGGCTTCTTTTTTATTTTTATTTTTTGTGCCCATCCCAGAGGTGCAGTATTGTTTTAAACAAGATGACTGAAAAGAACTGAATTTTTCCTATTTTTATGCCAAATTTGGTGTCAACTGACAAAGTATTTGCAGAGAAAATGACAATGTTAAAGTTTAACACACACACACACACACACACACACACACACAGACAACCGAACACCAGGTTAAAATATAGACTCACTTTATTTACACAAGTGTCAAAAAAATAGGGGGGTGGGGGGGTGGAGAGAAGCGTCAATGCCTGGTTTTCAATGTTGACCACGCCTTTCTTTGCCCGCTATCGCACTGTGTTGACCTCTGGTCAGGTCAGAGCAACCCTCTTCTTGTTGTCAGGTAACAGAATCGGGAAGAATATAATTTTTGTTTGAAAAATTCAAACATTCAGCGGTGTGAAATTTCCGTGGACCAGAACCTGATCTATGGGGAATACATCTCGTGTGAAAAGAATGTCTCTACGTTCACTATAAAACAAAAAAAAAAAGGACAAAAGCTCACTATCGAAAAAAAGCAAGACAAAACTTCACTAAGAAAAAAAAAAGGAGAAAAGTTCAATGGTTTATTCTTTAAGCAGGACTAGGGTTTAAGAACATGCGCTTGTCCACATGTTTGAAACAAAAAGCGCTCTGAGCAGCTATAAATACAGAGACCACTCACTGTCTGTCTCCCACTGTGGTCAGTATCTGTCCAGGTGTGTTAGACAATTGATTTTTTTTTTTTTTTTTTTTTTAGGTTTGCCCGGACTTTCTTGGGTCGACCACCGTTTTATTTTGTATATAAATTACACAATCAACTAAACAACATGGAAATAATCAAACCAATACTTGGCACTCCATAATAACTGTGTCATAGTAATCAGTAGCATTTATGGATTAAGTACAACTTTTTTTCTTTCTTTTTTTAATAAACATTTTTATATTCAAGCTTAACATTTAATGAATGCATATATACATACAGGCGGACATACAAAAATTGTATTTGTAATTATCAATAATATTATTTGTTATTATACATTATAGACAATTGATTTTGTATTATAGGCATAAATCGTCTGCTGTTTCTTCTTCCTCTACTACTACTCCTTCTTCTTCTTCTTCTTCTTCTTCTTCTTCTTCTTCTTCTTCTTCTTCTTCTTCTTCTTCTTCTTCTTCTTCTTCTCTTTCCCCATCCCCACATCTTCGTTCCCTCGTCCTCGTCTTCTTCTTCCTCCTCCTCCTCCTCCTCCTCCTCATCTTCCTCTACATCTTCATCTACATCTTCATCTTCCGTCTTCGTTTACTCTAAATCTCCACCTATTTCTTCTCCATAACATCTTCATCTTCCCTCTTCGTTTACTGAAAGTCTTCATCTATTCCTTCTTCATTCTCGTATATCACCCATTTACTAAAGAAAAACATACGTTATATACGAACTTGTAAGAGGACAAAATTGAGGTGGGGAGAAACAAAACAGAGCTATTGAATGGACAGTTATTGGGACAAAGTGTTTGCGAAAGAATCGTTAACAACCAGCTGAGTGGACAGAACGAGAATAGAAATGTATGTTATATCTATTTTTTTTGTTTCTCTTTGTACGTGTGATTTGCTTGTGTGTGTGTGTGTGTGTGTGTGTGTGTGTGTGTGTGTGTGTGTATGCGAGTGTGTGTATGTGAACGGTTGTGTATATAATTATGTGTGCATTTTCTTCTTTGTATATGTGCGCGGCGCGTGAGCACGTGTGTGTGTAGTTGTCTCTATGTGTTGCGAATGCGCGCGCGTGTGTGTGGTTGTGTGTATGGGGTAAAGGGAGGGGGGGGGGGTAGGGTTGAGTGCGTAAGCGTACTAGACGACAAAGGGAGGCGGGAAAAAAATATATTGTGATCTTTGTAAAATATCATATTCACAGTCTCCACATGGATAGCTATTTCAAATAATGATAACTCATATCTTTCCTTTATTGCAGTATGTTTCTAAATCAACACGGTTTCTCATATCATCCAAAGACTTCGGGCTTCAGCAGCTCTCACACGCAAGAACCTCAATTCAAACATACACACACATATACACGCGCGCAGGCACGCACAGACATACATACACATGTAAAGACATATGCACGCACGCACGCACGCACACACACACACACACACACACACACACACACACACACACACACACACACACACACACACAAAGAAACAAACAAACAAACAAACAAACAAATAAACAAACACACAAGCGTGCAAGCACACCTACGTATACACACACACACACACACACACACACACACACACACACACACACACACACACACACACACACACACACACACAATTTTCGTTCTTTCACCATTTTATTTTGTCGTTTGTTTGTTTTAAGCGTCACTTCAATTCTTCCTATTCATCGTATTCTTCTTCTGTCCACTTTCGTCGATCCAGTTAATTAGTCAACATTGCCCGTAAATTTCGTTGTTGTTTTTGTTTGTTTGTTTGTTTTTTTCCTGTAGAAACTGAGGTAAAAATGAAAAATGATTTCAACACCACGTACCAAAATGAATTTTTTTCATCCAATTTGGCCAACTTTTAAAAAAACCCATCCTGACCCCTGACCCCTGACCCCTGAACCTTTCTCCGCCTCAACACCACACCTTCACTACTTTCTCTCCTCTTCCCACCCCCACCCCACCTCCCTTCACCCACACCCGCCCGCCCCCCAGCCCCCCAGGTAACAAACAGCATCAATCGAACACTGCCAACAATTTTTGGTGATGCACTACTCCCTGTGACTTGCTTTGCCTGCTATCTATCGCTTTGTGTGTTGTTCTCTCATTCTAAGGAGCTATCGGAAGAAGACAGAAGCAAACTTTTCAATCTGTTTCAAAACAGTTTCCACAATGGACATGTGCCGGAGGACTGGACACACAGCTTCTTAAAACCCATGCCAAAACCAGGAAAGGACCATCGTCAGGTAAGCGGCTACCGAATCCTAACCATGCAAAACATTGCTGGAAAGCTCATGGAACGCATGATAGCCAGGAAACTTGCAAGGAATCTTGAACACAGGCACATTCTCCCTTCAAATCAAGGTGGTTACAGAACAGGCAAGTCCTCATGGGAAAATGCAGCTGCTTTTGAATATGAGGTATATGAAGGATTTCAAAGAAAAGAAGAAACACTAACAGTAGCAATCGACCTTGAAGATGCCTACAATAAAGGCCAGTTTGCGCACCTCATGGAGCTGCTACTAAGGTACCTGCTTGACCTTCCTTCAGTGCAGGCCAGAAACAAGTTAGAACAGGTTAAGACCTACTTCAAAGCATTAGAAAACCCTCAAAAGCCACTGTATGACGCAGTCAAAGAACCAAAAGGCAGCCGTCTAGGACGAGGAAGATCATGGATGGGGCAAGCAGAAGACACAATCCAGCTAGTATGCCGACTACAAGACCTAAAAGAAACAAAAGAATGGGAGAAAAACCCCGAAAACCTCAACCATCTATTCAACACAGCCATTTCACCCACTCTAGGAAGACATTGTCGGGAATGGCCAGAGGGCAAAACTAATGCGGAAGTGAAACTACTCATAGAAGAAAACAGTAAAGAAGAGGACATCATCATATACACAGATGGCTCAGTCACCAAAGACCAATCCGGTTGGGGATTCACTGCGAAACAAAATGGAAAAACAATTATGGAAGAAAATGCTGCCTACAAAGTCACAACCTCAAGCCTAACGATGGAAGTTGAAGCTGTGACACATGCCCCCCAGTGGCTATCGTCCATCCATATGCCCGGAAACCAATATGCCATGATTCTAACTGACTCAATGAACCTCATACAGAAAATTGAAAATGGAATGGGAAGCCCAGAGTGGCATAAGGCAATGCGCAACTTTCAGATTAAAAATCTTACATGGTCATACTGCCCGGGACATGGAGGTGTTAAGGGAAATGAGCGAGCTGACAGACTTGCTGGTAACACAACAACAACGAGCGGCCTACATCTAGGAAAATCGGAAATCCTCAGAAAAGTCCAAGAATATCAAAAAGAACAAGTACAAGGCCATCACACCATCGATCGCCTCAAAGAAATAAAGGCAGAGAGAGGGAGCGGCCGTAAGTCTAACATGAAAGGTAGAGCACGATGCTTTGCAAATCAAACAAATATCGGCATCATTTCCAAACCAACATTGCGCAAATTTCTTCAAAACGGAACAGAGTCTCTGTGGGCTTTTCCAAATACAATAGACTGAACAATACACTAGACGCCACGTTCTTGGCATCAGTGATCTTTTCCCATCCCTCTTGCGGCCAATCAGTGGCAGCCTCTGTGCGTGTGTGTATGTGTGTGTTTGTGTGTATGTGTGGGTCTGTGTGCTTGTGTGCGTTTATGCATGCGCGAGGGTGTAAGTGTACACAAGTGTCAGGAGAGTTCTGTGCACGTGTGTGTGGGGGGGGGGGGGGGGGGTAGGCGGGGCGGGGGGGAGGAGTAGAGGATGAGGTATGTGTGAGTATGCATGCCAACACTGTGGGAGCAACGGAATATTGTAACGTGCGGGCGTGCATATATATATATATGTGTGTGTGTGTGTGTGTGTGTGTGTGTGTGTGTATCTTTGTATATATGTGTATGGGCTTGGGTGTGGGTGATATGGGCGTATGTGTGTGTGCTTGTACAAGTAAGTGTGCCTCTGTGTGTGTGTGTGTGTGTGTGTGTGTGTGTGTGTGTGTGTGTGTGTCGTGGAAGCTGCGATACGTAGTCTAGAAATGAGTGTGTGGAGGAGGGGGATAGAGGGGGAGCAGGGTAATGTGTGTGTGTGTGTGTGTGTGTGTGTGTTTGTGTTGGGGCTCATGTACGTTTATGTGTATTTGACTGTGCTTTTATATCTGTGAAACTGCATGTTTGGTGCATATATGTTATGCATATGTGTGTGTATGTGTGAATGTGTTTCTGCATGTTTTAATTCATTTGCTTATTTATCATCATTGTGGTCTTTTTTTATTAGTAGTAGTAGTTTTTTTTTTTTTGTTTTTTACGCTTATAGTTGACTTCATCAAGTTTTTGCGTCTTATACATATTATCATTAGTAGTAGTAGTAGTTCTTTTTATGTATTTATCCATTATTTATTTAGCTTTTTTTTCTCTCAAGGCCTGCCTAAGCGCATTGGGTTACGCTGGTGGTCAGGTATCTGCTTGGCAGATGTGGTAACGTATATGGGTTTGTCCGAACGCAGTGACGCCTGCTTGAGCTACTGAAACTGAAACTGAAACTCTCTCGTTCTGATTAGTTTGGCCACGAGGCCAAGACGTCTATTCGTCTTATATTTTCTCAGTTTGTAGAATCGAGGAGTGAACTTTATAATTTTTGAAAGTTTGCAGGACTGTTTTATGGTTTGTTTGTTTGTTGTTGTTGCTGATGTTGTTTTTTTTTATTTGTTTTTGTTTGTTTTGGGGATTTTTGTTGTTGTTTAAATGGCCTGGATACCATCTTTGGGAATGATTTTTGTCTCTCCTTGCAGTCATTCTGTGTGTGTGTGTGTGTGTGTGTGTGTGTGTGTGTGTGTGTCTATCTGTCTGTCTCTGTCTCTGTCTCTGCCTCTCTCTCTCTCTATCTTTCTCTCTCTCTTTCTCACTTGTTCTCTTTCTCTCTCTCAAACGCGTTTGGCCACGTGGTATATTAGACAAAAATGATTTTTAAAAAGATAATGCCAGTTAATCAATCAGTCGTAAACACAGAGATTGTTGCCACTCCTTGTGGTGGCCGCCCTCCTTGCCGATGTCATAAACAAACTGGATTCAGACTATATATAGACAAACAACTTTCTCCCTCTTTTTTGTGTTTTTCCTCCTCCTCCTCCTCCTCCTCCTCCTCCTCCTCTTCTTCCTTTTTTCTTTCACGTCTTCAGTCTATGCCCTCATCTGTCTTCATCGACTGTCTTGGGAGAGATTTGTCCGGATTGCTTTCTGATTGCCAGCAGTCTCTGGCGATACAATGCTACACTCCCCTGAAGTCATTCTTTCTCGCTCTTTTTTTGGCTCCCTCTCTCTGTATATATATCTCTCTCTTTTTTGTCTATGTTTGTCTGTCTCTCTCTCTCTCTTCTTCTTCCCTCTCTCTCTCTCTCTCTCTCTCTAGGTCTTGCTTTCTCTCTCTCTTCTCTCTCTCTTCTCTCTCCCCCATCTACGTCTCTCTCTCTCTCTCTGTCTCTTTCTCTCTCTCTCTCTGTCTCCCTCTGTCTCTGTCTGTCTGTCTGTCTGTCTGTCTGTCTGTCTCTCTCTCTCTCTCTCTCTGTCTCTGTCTCTCTCTCTCTCTCTCTCTCTCTCTCTCTCTCTCTCATTCACTCCATGTTTGAATCATTGTATTTTTTGGTCTGGTAGAATATGCCAGAACCGAATCAAGAAATGACCTGTCAAATTCATTGTATTTGTACTGTGAAATACAGTTCAAAATCAAAACCCGCTTGGCCACGTGGTATATTAGACAAAAATGATAAAAAGATAATGCCAGTTAATCAATCAGTCGTAAACATAGAGATTGTTGCCACTCCTTGTGGTGGCCGCCCTCCTTGCCGATGTTATAAAATAACTGGATTCAGACTATATATACACAAACAACTTTCTCCCTCTTTTTTGTGGTTTTCCTCCTCCTCCTCCTCCTCCTCCTCCTCCTCCTCCTCCTCCTTTTCCTCCTCCTCCATTGTCTCCTACTCTTCCTGTTCCTCCTCCTCCTCCTCCTCCTTTTTTTCTTTCACGTCTTCAGTCTGTGCCCTCATCTGTCTTCATCGACTGTCTTGGGAGAGATTTATCCGGATTGCTTTCTGGATGCCAGCAGTCTCTGGCGATACAATGCTACACTCCCCGTGACTTTCTCTTGCCTGAAGAAAGAGAAACACCCGTAGGTGCTGGGGAGGACCCAGAGAAGCACTGTCTCCACCCACCCTTGGAACAATCTTGCACCACCCTCGGAGACCTGCGCTGTGTTCGCGATGGGTGCAGGGACGCACATGACACTCCACTAAGAATTCAAGGGACATAAC
>NC_134876.1:29878751-29912006 GCF_041734735.1 Babylonia areolata
CACTATAGCGTTCCATCGCCGGCCGGGAGTGAGCTTTAAACATCAGCATGGAAGTGTATTGTTCAGACTGCCGGGCCTTGCTAGGGTGTGCGAGAAATATGTCTGTACTGGATGTATGTCTCACATTTGAGGGATCCAAAACCCTCACAGATGTACAAAATCCTCTCAATCGATGTGCACCGCTTCAGGAAAGCCGTCAAGTGAACTAGAGAGAGTGCGCCATGTTTTTTTTAAAAGGAACTATGATCGGTAACATCAACAGGTACAATACAATACAATACAATACAGTACAATACTATACAGAAGAGGCAGGCCAGAAAGTCACGGGCAAACAAGCTCCCTGACAATGATATGCCTGTCTTTGTCTGCCCCAACTGTCAGCGAACATTTCGTGCGCAGATTGGACAATTCAGCCATCTGCGCATTCACAGATAGATTCATGAGCAGATTTTTTTAAGAGAGTAAAATATGAAAAATAAATAGATGAAATAATAAAAAAAATAATAATAATAATAAATGCAGGTACAGAAAGTATGCATTAAACATAATATTTTAACAAATATGTGAACAAGCACTTTTATAAACTCGGGAGACAACTATCTGCAAATACATTTAAAAATGACCACTGTTTTTAATATATAAACACATGTTTCCAACTGTGGCCTGGTGGCAATGCCTTTGATCAGACAGCGAGTTCCACGGGTGACACATTCACATGGAGTGGTGGCATGGAGGTAACATGGAGTGGTGGTCTGGTGACTTTGCGTCTGATCAGACAGCGAGTTCCACGGGTGGCACATTCACATTGAGTGGTGGCTTGGAGGTAACATGGAGTGGTGGACTGGTGACAATGCCTCTGATCAGACAGCGAGCTCCGCGGGTGACACATTCACATGGAGTGGTGGCATCTTGGAGGTAACATGGAGTGGTGGTCTGGTGACTTTGCGTCTGAGTCAGACAGCGAGCTCCACGGGTGACACATTCACATGGAGTGGTGGCATGGAGGTAACATGGAGTGGTGGTCTGGTGACTTTGCGTCTGATCAGACAGCGAGTTCCACGGGTGACACATTCACATGGAGTGGTGGCATCTTGGAGGTAACATGGAGTGGTGGTCTGGTGACTTTGCGTCTGAGTAGACAGCGAGTTCCACGGGTTCAAGCCCTATACACGGACCGTGATTTTTTTTTTTTTTTTTTAATTCCCTAATCCACCAGACCTCAAGCTGTGTTCTGGGTGCTAGTCTTTTGCATGAAATGATAAACCGAGGCCTCTTGCGCAGCATGCACTTAGCGCACGTAGAAAAACCCACGACAAAAAAAGAATTGTCCTTGCAATATCATATAAAAAAATAATAATTTTTTTTTTTTTAAATATATATATATAAACACTTTGATAATGAAACAAATACACTTGCAGACAACAGAAAAGCTGGGTGGCGATGAACAGTGGCGACACGCACACTCTCCCTGGGTAGAGCATCCCGACCCTCAGAGAAATGTGTTCTGAGGAAAAGCAATACAATAAAACGCAATACAAATGATGGCAGACCAATGTATAACAGGACAATACGATCATTACTGTTTCGCACTGTACCCCCGAAAACGGAGTATGGCTGCCTACATGGCGGGGGGGGGGGGACGGTCATTCACGTAAAAGCCCACTCGTGTACATGGGAATGAACGTGGGAATTGCAGCCCACAAACGAAGAAGAGAAGAAGTTTCGTAATGTGCAGTTTGTTTTTTTCGTCCTGACTATGCACCCGCCGTTAAAAAGAATATAAAAAAAAAGAAATAAAAATAAAAGTATACCTGCTCTCCAATCAACTGCAGTCATTGCGCCTGCCTGAGTAACACGAACTATGGAAGAAAAAAAAAAAAAAAAAAACAAGCACAGACATTCAAAAATATCAGTGCTGCATTTTGCCACGGTGATTCCCAACCTTTACTCTCCTCAGAAGGAGAAGGATAGGCCCTTGCTCCTTGACGATGCAGAGTACTCGGCCATCTAAAAGCCTCCTCCTCCTCCTCCTCCTCCTATCAGAGCTGTCCAGGGCACTTATCCCTTGGCATCGATCTCATCTTATGACCCTCATAACTTGTTCGATCTGCGTTCTTTCGGAGTCCTTCAGGGTGATTAGTCGGGGTGAAGAAAGTAATTACGGCGGTGTGCTGGGGGACAATAGGTGTGTGTGTGTGTGTGTGTGCGTGTGTGTGAGGAAGAAGGGTATCTCAATCTTTCCTTCCGTCCATTTTTGTCCCTCTGTCTGTCTGTCTTTCCGCCTATGTCTGTCTGCCTCTCTCACTTGCCTTGCTCTGTCTCTCACCGGATGAGAAAAAGCAATTGTTTAGTTATTCTGTTACCGTTTGAAATAAAGTTTTGTTATTCATTTATTCATTCGTTCACTGTCTCTGCATGACTGTCTGCCCGCCCCCCCGCCCCCCTACCCCCGCCTCTCTCTGTCTGTCTCTGTCTCTGTCTCTCTCTCTCTCTCTCTCTCTCTCTCTCTCTCTCTGCTTAACAGTTATTCTAAATAATCATGATCTTGTTAGTCAAAGACTTGTGTGTGCTTGTGTGAGCATTTCTCCTTGGGTTAAGAAACCAACACTTTTCCCATTGTTGCTTCGACATTGAAGTATCCCTTCGGTTTTAAATTGGTATGCACTTGTTTTGCATTAGCTTGATTACTCTTCGTTCCTTCACAGGGACTTGTTTATGCTGGTGAAAACGTCCAAGTTGATTCGTCTTTTATTTTCGGGGGAAAAAAGAATGGTATACGTGTCAATAGATAACTCGTTTTTCTCTTTCACGAACACGTTTATTCATGCACATAAGCATAGAACATAACTGTATAACAAAGCTGTTTGTGCTTGGAATTCTTCTAGTCTGGTAAGAAATGGAAAGAGACGTTATGATATCATTAGGGAGGTTTAGTTTCCTGTGTTATATCGGTGTGTTAATGTTTGGCGGTGTGAATGCGCGCGCGCGTGTGCGGGTGCATGTATGTGCGTGAGAGTGTGTGGATGTATGTTTGTTTATAGATAGATAGATAGATAGATAGATAGATATTTTGTGGAGTCTCCCGTCGGTCCGACGGATGAGTAGGCAGGCAGGCTTATCTGTCGGTGTGTGTCCTCATATGGAAGAAGAGGCCGATTCTGGATCCGCAGCACTTCCCACAGGTGTTGCAAGGGAAAACGTCTCCAGAAGTTGAGCCCTGCTTCCTTCGCTCACGCTTCTCCTTAATGGCCAACGTTCTCTTGTTTTCAAACGTCTTTATGCCACAGCATCCTCCAGCGACAACGGTCAAGGGCATCAGTTTCCCAGGAAGCGATGTCTATGTCACAGGCTTTGAGGTTTGTCTTCAAGGTGTCCTTGAAGCGCTTGCAGGGTCTTCCAAGTTCACGGTGGCCTTCCTTCAGCTGGCCATACAAAAGAATCTTCGGGATCCTGCTGTCTGTCATGCGGACAACGTGTCCTGTCCAGCGTAGCTGGCACTGGATCAGCAGGCTTTCGATGCTGGGCAGGTCGCTCCTCTCTAGGACCTGGAGGTTGGAGACCCTGTCTTGCCACTTTATGCCGAGGATCTTTCGTAGGCATCTCTGGTGAAACTGCTCAAGTTGTTGAATGTGACGGCGATACGTCGTCCATGTTTCACAGCAGTACAACAAGGTGGTCAGCACAACAGCTCTGTAGGTTTTCATCTTGGTGCTGAGCCTGATGCCTTTGTTGTTCTACAGCCTGTTGTTGAGTCTGCCAAAGGCGGAGCTGGCCTTGGCGATGCGCAGCGTCACTTCTGCATCAAGGGCTCCGTTGCTGCATAGGGTGCTGCCCAGGTAGCAAAACTTGTCGACTGACTTGATCTCTGTGTCATTGATCTTGATTGCAGGTGGGGGGGGGGGGGGGGCACTGGCGTTCTGTGAGCTAGCCGGTTGGTACATGGACTCGGTCTTGCTGAGGCTGATGGTGAGTCCAAAGCGCCTGCAGGAGGTTGATAACCTGTCCATAATGAACTGCATGTCCTCATGGGTGTGTGCAGCAAGCGCGCAGTCATCAGCGAAGGGGAACTCTCTCATCAGTGCCTCAAACACCCTGGACCTGGCATGAAGTCGCCGCAAGTTGAAAAGTTTGCCATCTGTGCGAAACTGAATGTAGATGCCCTGGTCACAGTCTTGGAAGGCGTCAATCAGCATGACAGAGAAGAGAATGGAGAACAGTGTGGGTGCCAAGACGCAGCCCTGCTTCACTCCATTTACCACAGGGAACGGATCCGACATGTCAGTATTTTCCTGTACTCTCGCCTGCATGCCATCGTGGAAAGACGCAATCAGCTGGATTAGACTCTCTGGGCAGCCGAACTTTAGGAGGATCTTCCACAGACCACGGCGGTTCACCGTGTCAAAGGCCTTAGTCATATATACATATATATATATATATATATATATATATATATATATATATATATATATATATCGGTGTGTGTATGTGTGTGGGTGTGGGTGTGTGTTTGTGTCTGTGTGTGTGTGTGTGTGTGTGCCCGCGTACGCTTGCACAAATGACAGAAAGAATGAGAAAGAAAGGAACTTTTTTTTCTTTTCTTTTTTTTTCAAACAATATTTCACCGTTTCTCGGTTATCAGTGTTGTGCATCCTGTCTGTTCTTCCATTCTCCTTGACTGGTTCGCTGCTATTTGTTGTTCGTTTATGTGTGTTTTGTTTGTTTGTCCGTTCGTTGTATATTATTTTCTTTTTTTCTTTTTTTTCTTAACGAACCTTGTTATTTCATTGATATCAAACAGAAAACAACGAAACACGACAAACATGGGTGGAAAACAGTTATTACACAAAACTGACTCTATATTATATCATTTGATATCCCTCAGACATACATACATACAGCACACAATATCACATACATAATACTACACACACACACACACACACACACACACACACACAGATATATATATATATATATATATATATATATATATATATATATATATATATATATATATATATATATATATACTGATAGACAGGCACACTGAGTTTATTCATTTCTATGTTTATATGCCTTCTGCAAAAAAAAATAATAAATAAATAAAATAATAATTTTCCTTCACAAAGAGATCTCTTTTTGTCAGTTTTCCAACAACAAAATATATTATTTCCCGGGTTTATCTGTCAGAGAACACATTTACTTTTTTTTCGCAACCTTTTTAAAAAAAAAATTTATCACCAACAACTCTTGCCCTCCCCCTTACCCCCAGTCCTTCCTCACCCCGCCCCCTTCCACCCACCACGTGCTCCCGCCCTCTCCGTTCCCCCACCCCAATACCTGTTTCCCTTTTTTTACTCGGCCCCCTCTCCTCCTTAGGGTAAAAAAAATAAAATAAAATAAAGGCTAATCATTCTCTGTTGGAAATAATAGTGGCACGATCTTGAGTGTAATTTTACATGTCTGAGTTCCCCTGTCTTGATTTCAGGTCGTAATTAGTTTGGCTGGGTCATGAAAAGAAAAGAAAAAGTTGCTTTTATTCGCTTTTATAGTTTCTGGAAGGAGGAGAGAACGAATCTCTTCTTAAAGCTCGTTGTGTTACTGTGTTTGTGTTGATCAACGCCAGATAATATTATTTAAATGAGAGAGAGGTTAGAGGGAGTGATTTTTTTTTAAATCGTTTATGTTTCAGGCTGATGTTGTTGTTGTTGTTGTTGCTCTGTGTGTGTGTGTAGTAGTAGTAGTAGTAGTAGTAGTAGTAGTAGTAGTCTTCAGTTTAACGTCTTCCACTTTAAGTGATATTAGACGAAAAAAAAGGGGGGGGGGGGGCGGCGGGGGGGGGGGGGGGGGTGGTGGAGGGCGGAGCGTGGTGGTGGGAACGATATTGGGCACAGGGTGATGAATGATGTGTGTGTATGTGTGTGTGCGCGTATGCGTGTGTGTGGATGGGAAAGATACAGAGCATTGGAAAAAATAAGACATTAAAAGGGGAGATATAGGCACAATATAGAAGGAAACGCTAACATCAAACGACTGTTACAACTATAACAAATGTCCAATTGGACTATGCAGCAAACCTTCTGCAATAGCAGATAACATCTTGAAATGGTCAAAAATACATTCAAAAGAATTTTCCGAGAAGTTTGGTAAAAACGATTTCAGACTCTGACATTCAAAGAGTATGTGTTTGCTTGAAATAGATTCTCCACATATGCATTTAACATCTTTGCTGAACTTTGTAATAAAAGCGTTCAGCTTTATCCTGTTTGATAATGCCTGAATTTGCCTTAATCTGAATAAATTACTGAATGTATTTGATTGATAGATTCCGGTTGTTGAATATTATTTATACTTTTATTTAAAACTTTGCCATTTTGCTGGTATACTTCCCTAACTTTGCTCCATGATGCTTTTTCTAGTAAGCGGTACCCCTCTTGTACAGACAAAGGCAAATAAAGGTCTGTGGTTCCCTGTTGGTGTTTTGCACCTTTTCTTGCAGCCCTGTCTGCCCATTCATTATATAGGAGACCAAGGTGAGAAGAAACCCAACAAAAAGTTATATGTGTTCCTTTCTAATTCAAAAGATGTACAATGTGACTTATTTCTATTATTATTTTGGACTTGTTCTTACAATTTGATGAGTTTAAAGCATATAATACAGATTTTGAATCAACACAAAATAAGACTTGAAGAAGGCAAACTGAAAGATCAAGAATATAATTTAAAGCCATAAGAACAGCGATAAGTTCAGCTGTGAATATTGATCAGTCGATCTTTACCAATATGGTATGATCGTTCTGTTTTCAGTTTTGGTATAACGAAAGCTGAACCTGCTTGGCCATTGTCTAGGAGTGAGCCGTCTGTGTAAATATGTAAGTGGTCACGGTATCTATTCTGAAGGTGTAATCGGACTTTTGTTGCCATGATATTTGGATTTTCTTTTTTTGCAATGTCAGTATGATTGATATCAAACTGTGCTTTACTCATCTCCCAAATGGGGTATGGACTTACTGTTTTCTGCGTGTCTACATTATCTGGATTAATTTCGGACTTTTGGAAAAGGTTCGACACAAACGTGCCAATTGGTGTTAGATAAGATATCGTTTTAGCTCTTTTGGGGAAGTTGTTTTCAGATGTAATTCTTACTTCCTCCGATGTAAAATTTTCAGTTGTTGAGCTTCTTAATACGTATTTAGCACATGCCAGGTTTAGGTATTCATCCAAAGGTAATTCTCCTATTTCTTTATACGTTCCGAGGGTTGATGCGTGGAAAGGTACGCCAAGGGCAAGTCTATATGCTTTACAGTCAATGCTTTGAAGTTTCTTTAACAAATACTTTGAAAAAGACTTCTTGTCCATACGATAGTTTGGATCGAATAAGCGAGGATGATAAATGTTTCAATATCGTTGTATCTTGTCCCCAGTACTGTTTGCTTATAACTTTGAGCAAGTTTAAAGATTTTCTTGCTTTTGTTATTATATATTCAATATGAGCATTCCAAGCTAGTTTTGAAATAAGCATTAAGCCTAAAAATTTTATCATAAAAATTATCTCTGAACTGAATTGGCTCATTTTCAATTCTGCATGTTGGTAACTCTTATGGATTATTACCATTGTTAAAAAGCATAATGTGAGTTTTTCTGCTGATAATTTAAGACCATTGTCGACAATATACTTATTCAATTTATCCATTTCTCTATGGTGTGTTTTCTTAATATAGTTTAATGCCCTTTTTGATGTATTTCTTTTCATAGTTACATTCATCCACATACATATATCATCTGCGTATTGCACTAGGATCACGTCTTTTGATAAATGTTGGGGTAAGTCGTTCAGCAAGATGTTAAATAGAACAGGGACAATAACAGAACCCTGGGGTAATCCCATGTGAAGAGTCTTAGGATTTGAGTACGTATTTCCGACTCGTACTTGTATACGTCTTTTAGTCAGGAAATCTTTGATATAATTATAGAGACGCCCTGAAAAGCCAACAGATTTCAGTTTAAAGAGTAACTTTGCATGCCAAACTTGATCATAGGCTTTCTTTATATCAAAGAAAGTTGCAAGAACGTTTTTTTCTTCTAGCAAATTGTTGTTTTACATGTGTTGTAAGTTTAACCAAATTATCAATTGCAGATCTACCTCTCTGAAAGCCCGCTTGATTAATTGGGATAATTCTATTTTTATGGCAATAGTACATCAGTCTTCTCAAAATTATTCTTTCCATCAGCTTACCAGTATGTGATGTTAGCGCAATTGGCCTGTAACTGTTCTTATCTGTTTTACGTTTTCGTTGTTTATGAACTGGTATTACAAATAGACTGTTTCCATTGTGCTGGTATTAAACCATCAATCCAGCACTTTTGAAAAAGCTTAAATAACAAAACAACAAAATTTTCTCTGTGTGTGTGTGCGTGCGTGCGCGCGCGCGCGCACGTGTGTGCATATGCGTGTCTGCATGTGTTTATGAGTGTGTATGCAACTGCATGCATATGTGTGTGTTAGACAGTCTGTGCTTTGTTGTAGTACAGAACACCCATGTGTGTCAACGAATTACCTTCTACTAGCTTCCCGTATTACCTGTTACTTGCTTCCCATACTACCTGTTAACTAGCTTCCCGTTCTACCTGTCACTAACTTCCCGTACTAGCTTCCCGTACTACCTGTTACTAGCTTCTCGTACTAGCTTCCAGTACTAGCTTCCAGTACTAGCTTCCCGTACTACCTGTCACTAGCTTCCCGTACTAGCTTCCCGTACCACCTGTGACTAGCTTCTCGTACTAGCTTCCAGTACTAGCTTCCCGTACTACCTGTCACTAGCTTCCCATACTAGCTTCCCGTACCACCTGTTACTCGCTTCCTGTACTAGCTTCCCGTTCTACCTGTCACTAGCTTCCCGTAATGCCTCTTACTAGCTTCTCATATTACCTCTTACTAGCTTCTTGTATTACCTCTTACTAGCTTCTCGTATTACCTGTTACTAGCTTCTCGTATTACCTGCTACTTGCTTCCCGTACTACCTTTTACTAGCTTCCTGTACTAGACTTCCCGTACTAGCTTCCCGTACTACCTGTTACTAGCTTCTCGTACTAGTTTCCCGTATTAGGTTCCCGTAGTTTCCCGTACTATATGTTACTAGCTTCCCGTACCACCTGTTACTCGCTTCCTGTACTACCTGTTACTAGCTTCCCGTACCACCTGTTACTCGCTTCCTGTACTACCTGTTACTAGCTCCCCGTATTACCTGTTACTCGCTTCCTGTACTACCTGTTACTAGCTTCCCGCACTGTTACTAGCTTCCCGTTCTCGTACTAGCTTCCCGTACTACCTGTTACTAGTTTCCCGTACTACCTGTACTAGCTTCCCGTACTACCTGTTACTAGTTTCCCGTACTACCTGTTACTAGCTTCCCGTACTACCTGTTACTAGCTTCCCGTACTACCTGTTACTAGTTTCCCTTACTACCTGTTACTAGCTTCCCGTACTACCTGTTACTGGTTTCCAGTATTACCTGTTACTAGACCAGCACACGATTCCAATCATTCACTCAGCTGCATTTCTTATATTCTTAGGTAACACATTCGAAATGTTTTTTTGTTTTGTTTTTTTCTTATTCATCTCTCCCATCTTTCTCCTTTATGACCATTTCTCCCGTCGCTCGTCCTCTCTTTGTTCTTCGCTTGTTTCTCTCTCCTTTCTCTCTCCTCTGCTTTCTCCTTCTTCTTCTCCTTCTTCTTCTTCTGCTTCTTCTTCTTCGCCTTGCTTCCCTCCACCCCTTCACTCTTCATGTGATTGTTAAGGGAATGTTTGATTAAGCAGATAAAGAAGACGGTAAATTAAGCTAGACTGGGACAAAAAAAAGAAAACAGCATTGGCATTTGAAGTTTTCTTCCAGTTGGAAAAAAAAATCATATGAATAGAAACGCATGGAGACAAAGACAGGGACAAAACTTGAAACAAGTTCTTGATTTTTTTTTTCTTTCCCTGGGTCGTCCATTCAATCCTTTTAGATTAACATGTTTTGGAACCTAGGGTAATTAAAGAATGGCTCGTGGTCGTTCGTCGTTGAATTGAATGTTCTATTTTTAATTTCCTTCTTTTTCGTTTTTCTTTCTTTTTTTTTCTTTCTTTCTTTCGTTCTTTGCCCCTTCTCTGCTTCCTGTAAACAAGCAGTGTAAAAATTTTCAAAAAATTAAAAAGCGGGTTTATTCGTTGTCTCATGCTCTTCAGACTCTCTCAGTTATATTTTCTGTCTGCTTCCCCCCACCCTCTCTCTCTCTCTCTCTCTCTCTCTCTCTCTCTTTCTCTCTGTCTGTCTGTTTCAGCCCATGTGCTTTCCTTGCTGTAGTAATGTTCTCCCATTATCACTATGTGTATCTCTATCCATATTCGTGTGCATCGTTACTGGCAGTACAACAATATTCTTATATATTGATGTGCGTGTTTATTCTCTCTGTCTCTGTCCCTCTGTCTCTGTGTGTGTCTCTCTCTCTCTCTGTCTATCTATCTATCTATCTCTATGTATATGTATATACATATATATATGTATGTATATGTATATATATATATATATATATATTCATAAAACTAATAACATGTAGAGCCAAGTACACGTACTTCTAAATGTCGTAAGAAGTGAAAAGGACTTCATTTTGAGGAAAGTCAAGACTGGAAATTTTTTCGTTTCATCGTGATCAATTCAAGGGTATTAACTCGCATGGTTTACAATTTCTAACTGTGAATTCCGACTGATTCTGTGGATATTTTTATGGCTGTTTGGGGCATAATCCAGTAAGTGATGAGGCGTTCACAAATCTTTCTCTGAATAAATATTTAACGGTCTCCTTCTCCAACTTTCCATCACATGTTATCGTGTATTGTCCATTGAATATAGGATTGAACGGGCAGGTCAACAACTTGAAACAAAATGGCGTTGTTCGCGTTCGCGAAGAATATGAGCACGCGCTTTGAATGTGTATAAATATGTGTACGCAATTGATTTTTGCCCATGACCTTCAGGGCACAGCCAATAGATCTGTAAAGTCCACTCGTCGTATTAATTTTAGTATTTTCCGAAAAAGACCACTTGGGCGAATGAACATAGTGAAAGCCCTGTACACTGAGAGTAAAACACACAAGCTTTTTATGTTTTGAGTATAATTTCAAAATGTAATGTTTAAGTTGAGAAAGATCAGTTTTAAGCAAATTAAGTCCCCTAGCATTAATTACAGAGTAATTTCCCTTTTTTACTATCTGCACCAAAACGTTTGCAAAATAAATAAAACTTCCATGCTTAGCAAAAGAAGTTCCTGTTTGAACAAAAACTGATAATAATGACTGCTCTTGTTGTTGTGTCAGATATCAGATCAAAGTGCCAAGTTTAGAGAAAACAAAAAATATAAATATAACAGTAAATGCAGTTTGCATATAATTTGGCTTCTTTTTTTATTTTTTTGTGCCCATGCCAGAGGTGCAATATTGTTTTAAACAAGATGACTGGAAAGAACTGAATTTTTCCTATTTTCATGCCTAATTTGGTGTCAACTGACAAAGTATTTGCAGAGAAAATGTCAATGTTAAAGTTTACCACGGGCACACAGACACACACACACACACACACACACACACACACACACACACACACACACAGAGAGAGAGAGAGAGAGAGAGAGACAACCGAACACCGGGTTAAAACATAGACTCACTTTGTTTACACAGAAGTGTTGTCCTCTTTGCCTTCACTGTCACACAGTCAGTCCTGTATCTGGTGACGATGAATGAAGCTGTCGTCTTCTCCTCCATGTGGCCCTACCGGCTGTCTTTTTGTCGACTGAGTTACATCCTGCTAAACGGCAAAGGGATTCAACGGAGAGGTATGAAACGTTTCTTTAGTGTCTACTGTATCTCTTCAGTCTCTCATCAAGAATGCAGAATACAGAATACTTTATTATCTCAATGAGAGAAATTCATGAATGGTGTATGCTACGCAAACAATACACGAGAATCAAGCCACTCAGTATTAATACATGAAATACATAAAATGCTGAAATATTAAGTTGATGTTTACCTTTCATACAACGGTCACAATCATACACATGTAATGATCACATACTTTTCACAGTCATTCAGCATGAATACATAAAACATGAAACATTTGGTTGCTCAGTTTTTCATCGTAAATTAACACGAACGACAAAGTATGTCTTTTCAACATGTTCGTCCAACTTGTCAACATGTAATTGCTTCGTCAGCGATTTCCCGAGTTGCTGACGAAGAGCAGGGCCAAAACAATGTCCAGTGAGTCCTCCGTATCCCCAGTCATCAAAACGGTCTCAGACAATGCAGAGTACTTGGCTCCTGAACGCCTTCTCATCATCTCAGGGTGTGCAGAGTGCGAGGCCCCCGGAATCAATTCCGTCTCAGACACTCATGTAATGTAGAGCTCTGGGTTCTTTCGACAGCTTAGAGTGGGGCGGTGGGGGTGACGAAAGGGGCGGAGGGTGGTGCGGGGGCAATTGTTTGGGGTGAGTAAGATAATTCCTGACTGCGCACTATTGGTTCAAACTGTTTGTCTGTCTGTCAGTATGTCTTTCTATCTCTCAGTGTCTGTCAGTCTGTCTGTCTGTCTCTTTCTCTGTCTCTCTCTATCTCTCTCTCCATCTCTCTCTTTCTTTCTCTCGGTATAGATAGATAGATAGATAGATAGCAGCTGTGTCTTTCAGGCTTTCAACCTGTTCAAAGCACATAGTCATAGTAAAAGTTTCATTCTGGTAAATCATCGGTCATCATCGTGATCGTGACCCGAACCTGGAAGCTCACAGCAGTCCACATTTGTCCACAGTGAGGGCAGGTCACAGTTGTCCACAGTGAGGTCAGTCCACATTTGTCCACAGCGAGGGCAGGTCACAGTTGTCCACAGTGAGGTCAGTCCACAGTTGTTCACAGTGAGGGCAGGACACAGTTGTTCACAGTGAGGACAGGTCACAGTTGTCCACAGTGAGGTCAGTCCACAGTTGTCCACAGTGAGGGCAGGTCACAGTTGTCGACAGTGAGGGAATACCACAGTTGTCCACAGTGAGGGAAGACCACAGTTGTCCACAGTGAGGGAAGACCACAGTTGTCCATAGTGGGGAAGGTCACAGTTCTTCACAGTGAGGGTAGATCACAGTTCTTCACAGTGAGGGTAGACCACAGTTGTCCACAGTGAGGTCAGACCACAGTTGTCCACAGTGAGGACAGGTCACAGCTGTCCACAGTGAGGACAGGTCACAGTTGTCCACGGTGAGAGCAGGACACAGTTGGTCACAGTGCGGGAAGACCACAATTGTCCAGAGTGAGGGTCAGTCCACAGCTGTCCACAGTGAGGTCAATCCACAGTTGTCCACAGTGAGGGTAGGTCACAGCTGTCCACAATGAGGGAAGACCACAGTTGTTCACAGTGATGTCAGTCCACAGTTCTTCACAGTGACGGTAGACCACAGTTGTCCACAGTGGGGACAGGTCACAGTTGTCCACAGTGAGGTCAGACCACAGTTGTCCACAGTGGGGACAGGTCACAGTTGTCGACAGTGAGGGTAGACCACAGTTGTCCACAGTGAGGTCAGACCACAGTTGTCCACAGTGAGGTCAGACCACAGTTGTCCACAGTGGGGACAGGTCACAGTTGTTGACAGTGATGTCAGACCACAGTTCTTCACAGTGAGGGTAGACCACAGTTGTCCACACTGAGGGAAGACCACAGTTCTTCACAGTGAGGTCAGACCACAGTTGTCCACAGTGAGGTCAGTCCACAGTTGTTCACAGTAAGGTCAGACCACAGTTGTTCACAGTGAGGGAAGACCACAGTTGTCCAGAGTGAGGTCAGTCCACAGTTGTCCACAGTGAGGTCAGTCCACAGTTGTTCACAGTGAGGTCAGTCCACAGTTGTCCACAGTGAGGTCAGACCACAGTTGTTCACAGTGAGGTCAGTCGACATTTCTCCACAGTAAGGGCAGACCACAGTTGTCCACAGTGAGGTCAGTCCACAGTTGTTCACAGTAAGGTCAGACCACAGTTGTCCACAGTGAGGGCAGACCACAGTGAGGTCAGCCCACAGTTGTTCACAGTGAGGGCAGGTCACGGGTATCTCGAGGTTGATGTTTCTCAGCTTCTGGGACTGTCGTTTGCTGTCCAACTCCATGAAGAGAGGATAATGTAATTTCTGGGCTCCCTGAGGCACTGACGCCCAACAAACACAATCACGGTTTCCATGGTGACTGACAACCGCAACGTTGAAACGCTTTAATTACGTCAGGGTTTGAGTGTCGCCCTGTTCCGTTGGTACTGACCAATTTCTTCACTCTGACTCTCACCACACACACACACACACACACACACACACACACACACACACACACACACACACACACACACACACACACACACATAAACGAAAAAAAAACCCGCAAATCAGCTTGCCGACAGAGCGGGGACAACGCAGTGGTCATTGATTGACTCAACTGGTTTCCATTTGTTGTTGTTTTTTTACCTCCCAATAAAACAAAAAATAAAAAATAAAAACAGAAACACTAACACCCGCAGGACCAGACAGAACGCAATCGAAACGACAAACAGAGCGCGCGCGCGCACGCACACACACACACACACACACACACACACATAAACGCAAACAAACAAACAAGAGCCGAAAAGGTTAAAAGAGAGGACGGAACATTGATTCCAGAGTCTTGGGACTTGTCGTAAACTCTGTGAATCAAATAACCTGTGCATTCTCTTCGGAGACTAGCGCATGTGTGGACAGTCTGCATGCATGTCATGATCTAAGCGTTTCCCCAACAACACAATGTTTGGAGAGAGAGAGAGAGAGAGAGAGAGAGAGAGAGAGATGGTGGGGGAATAGAGATGAGAGAGATGAAAAATATATATATATATGTGTGTGTGTGTGCGTGCGTGTGTGCTCTGTGTGTGTGTGTGTGTGTGTGTGTGTGTGTGTGTGTGTGTGTGTGTGTGTGTCTGTCTGTCTGTCTGTCTGTCTGTGCAAAGAGAAAGAGAGAAAGAGAAAAAGAGAGAGACAGAGACAGACAGACAAACAGACAGAAATCGTGATGTTTTGTTTTTATTGAGGGAACGAAAGGCTCTTAAGACCACGTGATGGCTTGTTTACATTCTGCTATCATCAGAAAGGAAAGAAATATGAAAGCAAATATGTGGGCACAGAGACTGACATTCAGACTCAGAATCTGACTGGGAATTTATTCATGAAGGCCAGACCCCCATATGAAGACGTGTGAACTAATTTGAGAGACAGACAGAGACAGAGAGAGAGGGTGAGAGAGAGAGAGTTTTCTTTGAAGGGATAAAGAGGGTGGGGAGAAGAAGAAAAACAAGGAAGAACAGAGGAAGTAAGCATAGTGCATTAATTCACTCGGGACGAACAGTTTTCTCCCTTGCTTCCCCCCTCCTCCCCCCTTCGCCGCCCCCCCACCCCCCTCACACACACACCCTCTCCACAGACTCCATCTAATGTCCAGCAGGTGTCGTTTCACTGTCCTAAAAATATATGGATAGCTCATTGGCCAGGAAAGTTGCAGTCAGCTGGACGCCATACTGAGACTCGTATCTGGCTGTCAGTCCGTTGAGAAGTCATCTGCTGACTGGTGGTAGTTTCTGAACTGTAACCGTGAAATCGTGTTATGGTTGCCCCCAGGACATGCCAAACGTTGTGTCTTGATTGATATTTGCCAATGGTTTATTTACCGAAGTTATCACAAGAAAACAATGCAATGACACGTAGCACAAACTCGCTGTGGAGGAACACACAGGAATGTCAGTTTAACTTACGCCGCGAGCAAGTGAAGGCTTTCCGTGAAGCAGTCATCATCGCCAGCTGAGCGCTCGGCTACATATATGAAGTCACCGATTCGCGATATACTGATACGAGTAGCAAAATGGCTTATTGAACACTTCCGCTGGCTTCAGTTAGAAAAGAGTATCAAAGAAGGCATGCGCTATCCACCTTTCTTTTAGACAGTGGTGTCGATTGTGAATTGCCCAGCCTATAGCTTTCGTCGTCAGAAAACGCAGTGTTTTTTTAGTATCCGTCCACTTCTCTATATGAGGACCTTCCGCTTGTAATGATGTCAGAAGCGATGAAGCGCTGTGTTCGTGGCCTCTTTTGTTATTCGAATGGAGAGAGTGAAGTCATTCATTGACACTCAGCAAAGTCTCCGGAGTTCTGTGCAGAAGAGCCAAAACCTCTTCCTTAAGGGCGACTGGTCTCAGAGTTTCTACTTTCGACAAGTCTCGTTGGAAGTTGATGCTACACTGCTGTCGTGCATTGGAATTCGTTTTACCAAAGTATAAATCGGAAAGTGTGTGTTGTGGTGTGTGTGTGTGTGTGTGTGTGTGTGTGTGTGTGTGTGTGTGTGTGTAGTTCTTTTGTTTAAAGTCTATGTACAATTGTGAATTTGGACGAAAATTCATCCCCTTAGCTTCCCACCAACCCATGTCTCATGTCACCACTACTCTCGCTGATCATATTAGCATTTTTTTTAAAAGTCAACAAGTAAAATTGCAACCACGAGCCAATGGGGCTCTTGATGAAACTCTTAGTCCAGGAAACAAAAGAAATCCCAAGGAAAAAATGCAAAAGAAATGAATTTTAATATATCCCGGCGATAAAACTATACATCGCATTTAACATACCAAAAGGGGGCCAGAAAGTACGAAGCGCGAGATACATATTTATTTGGTTGAAATGCGGACTCAGTCTATTTTCTCTCGCACAAGCTTGTTTTCAATTGCGTACACTGGTCTGCGTAGATGTGGAGAAAATGGCAACATGTTGCGATGTGTCCCAGGCGAAGGTAACGTCATTTTTCTTCACAGTAAACTTAAATATGTCTTGAGTAATTGATATACATGAAAATAAAATGATTTAACGGTGTCATGCCCTCGATCAGAGTATGAATTTGCCGCTGTGAACACGCTTTCCTGCACTCTGTCATCTAAGAATGTAGACAGCTGATTTCTGTGTGCATGTATACATATATATATATATAAATATATATTTATATATATTTACAAAAGCTACAGTTCCATCAGTTTCCACCGGAAACGTTTATACTGATGACATTCAGCTTATGCCTGAAATATAATGCAGGAAAGCAATGACACCAAATCACGATATAATACCTACCTCACAATTGCTTTTGAAAGAAAGAAAAAACACGAGATGCTAGACCTTCGGAAAAAAACAACAACCCAACACTCGCTGTGTGAGAGAGAGAGAGAGAGAGAGAGTGTGTGTGTGTGTGTGTGTGTTTGTGTGTGTGTGTTCAGGCCTTGAATTGTTAACTAGAAAGAGACAACTAGTATAATTATAGTCTTTCGTCAGTCCCAGCGCGATTGACGACGAACCACAAATATCCACCATCACATGATCGTCACTCCTGGCCTCACGCGCGCTTCAGTGTGTTCTATTTTTGGACCCACTGATGACAGTTCACGAGTACTCCGCACCTTAACTCATAATTATCACCTCTGAGTCCGTCAGCAGTCTGATTCAACCAGCCTGCCTCTTGCATCAGTTGAAATGGTACTTGTTTTGTTGGTTGCTGTTTTTTTGTGTTTTTTTAACTCATAATTATCACCTCTGAGTCCGTCAGCAGTCTGACTCATTCAGTCAACCAGCCTGCTTCTTGCGTCAGTTAAAATGGTACTTGTTTTGTTGGTTGCTGGGTTTTTTGTGGGTTTTTTTCTTCAGTTTCTTCATCTCTATCCATTTTTACAATGTTACAACCTTTCACTTTTAGAGCATTTCTAGTACCGGCAGTTCTACGACGCTGACACTGACAGATATAAACAAAGACTCGCTGTGTGTGTGTGTGTGTGTGTGGTATGTTGTGTGTGTTGTACTCTTATGTTCTGCTATGTGTGCTGTTGTGGGGGGGGGGGGGGTGGAGAGGGAGGGAGGGCTATTGAGGGGCGTGGAGGGTGCGTGTGTGCTCGTTTCCACGAGCTCGTTTGCTTTTTTTCCAGTTTTACTGTTCGAAAATGCTGTGCCATTCAGCGTACACGCTGGTTGTGACACACTCTTCATTCCTGAACGGAGTAATTTTTTGTGTGGAGTTTCTAGAATTTTCGTAATGACTACCAAGTTAAACCGATCTCTCAGTCAAAGAAGGCTACTGACTCACTTGCGTAGCTTTCGTCGGCGATCCGGCCGGCTTCTTCAGCGCAACTGCTGGGTAGAGAATTAGCAGCTGTACGCATCGCCGTGAGCCGCTACAACTCACGACAAAATGACTTGACGTGTTATAGCCCTGCGGCGATTTCAATCCACAGCGGAAAAGGCTTACGACAGTACACACCTGCTTTGCTCAGTGGTAGTGTCGAGCGTCACAAGGGGAAACATAGCGTTATTTATCAATGAGAGCAGGGGGCTGGTTGGGGTCGGGGGGTCACGAGAGCAGCTAAAACCGACAGTTACACTTTTTCACCGGAAATGTTATCACTTAGCCGTACGGATGGACCTTTTCTTGAGTACTGATGTCCTTTAACCAGCCTGTTTTAAAAGCAGCACTGGGCGCCTGCCGGGTCACACTACACATCTTGAGCTCTTCTGTTTGGTCGACGCTTTGTCAGCCGGCCGAGCTGTTCCTTTTATGTGGGCGTGTTAGTTTTGTTTCATTTTCTGTGCTCAGTGTGTTCTTGGTTTGTTTGACTGAGAGTCGTAGCAAAGTTCAGGCCGTGGCAGTTGATTTTTCAAGTGATAGTTACCAGTGAGTTTAATTAAAGTCGCCGTCACATATTTTGTGCACTGAAAGTCCAAGAAAACGAAGCAGCAGAAGACGAAAAATGGAGGTGAGTACTTTTTTGTAAAGAAAAATCCACACTCACATTGGCTACAGGGAAGCGTGTGTGTGTGTGTAGCTTAAAAGATCGGATGTTGCCATGGTGAAAAGAACTGGGTGATAAGCAATGTTGGTCCAGTAGAAATCAGTCTCGGAATAACTGTGTTCTGGGGAGAACACGGTAGTCTGCTGTGATGTGGGAGGCCGGGAGAGAGGTTATGTGCCGCGACGCACGCGACTGAGCGCGCGCGCGCTTGTGTGTGTGTGTGTCAGTGTGTCAGTTGGTGTGTGTGTGTGTGTGTATTTGTGCGCGCGCGCGCGTGTGTGTGTGTGTGTGCGTGCGTGTATGTGTGTGTGTGTGTGTGTTCGTACGGGTCTGTGCGTGCCTTTTCGTATCAACTAATAAAATATTCAGTGTTGTTGGTATTCTAAAAATAGATGTCTATGTATGAAATTCGGGATGCACTCTATGGGGAGAGCATATCGCCGCGCTGCAGTGCCACCTTTTTTTTTCCTCTCACACACGTACGCACACAGAAACACACACACACACACACACACACACACACACACTGCCGAACGATGCACGCATCTCTGTGGCAGACTTGTGTTAAACGAAGCTGCTCAACGGTAACCCAAGCTTTCAGGCAGGAAGCTTGTTTCCATTCCTGCCAAACCAGCACAGCTAGACATCAGATGGACTGTGTATGTGCCACAGCTGTTTAAAAGGAGGGTACACAGTGGCCGCTTGTGCTGCTGTGGAGGAAGGTCAGATAAAGTTCATGCTACAGCGGGCTTACTATATATAGAAAGGCTGGTTTGCCCTCAAATTATGAACAGCCATAGCAAGGCAGTTTTCATGCGAGGAATGACTATTATTTATAGACCCGTGTTTTTTGTATTTTCTATTCAGTATGGTTTGATGCTGCTAACAGTACTTGTACATTACTACCGGAACTTGAACCACTGTGGGTTTTGTCATTGTAGAAGCACTCGTGTGATTTCTGCCATCATTTAAAAACTTCAAGTGGGCATTTCCTTAATCCACCATTTTGGAGGTAAACTGGTGTGGCTCTAATGTAGCGATATGATAATCAACATGTATTTGAAATAGTTCAGAGTTTAATTTTGGAGCCCAATTGGCTCTTTGTTGTGATTTTAATGGTTGACTAATTAGTTCATAATGCTAATTGAGGAGAGAGGAACAGGGAAAATAGTGATGATTTAAGGCATGGGTGGGATTGATTGATGTGGATACTTCTATAGCGCCTATCCTCGTTCAGAGACCAAGCTCTAAGCGCTTTACATATACGGGGACATTTGCACCACAGGCTGCCTACCTGGGTAGAGCCGACTGACGGCTGCCACTGGCCGGGCGCTCATCATTCGTTTCCTGTGTCATTCAATCAGATTTCAGACGCACACACATACACACTCAGAAAGACGTAACATTTTACGTGTATGACCGTTTTTTTTTTATTTTTTATTTACCCCGCCATGTAGGCAGCCATACTCCGTTTTCGGGGGTGTGCATGCTGGGTATATTCTTGTTTCCATAACCCACTGAACGCTGACATGGATTACAGGATCTTTAACGTGCGTATTTGATCTTCTGCGTGCGCATACACACGAAGGGGGTTCAGGCACTAGCAGGTCTGCACATATGTTGACCTGGGAGATCGGAAAAATCTCCACCCTTTACCCACCAGGTGCACCGAGATTCGAACCCAGGACCCTCAGATTGAAAGTCCAGCGCTTTCACCATTCGGCTATTGCACCCGTCTATATGGGAGAGATAATGGATTTTCGTCTAAAATCACATATGTGGATAGACGTTAAGCAAAAGAACGAACACACGCATTATACATACACACAAGTCTTAATCTGTGTTGATTCTAAATCTGTGTTGTATGCTTTAAACTCATCAAATTGTAAGAATGAGTCCAAAATAATAATAGAAATCAGTCACATTGTACGGCATCTTTTGAACTTGGGAGGAACGCATATAACTTTTTGTTGGGTTCCTTCTCACCTTGGTCTCCTGTATAATGAATGGGCTGACAGGGCTGCAAGAAAAGGTGCAAAACACCAACAGGGAACCACAGACCTTTATGTACCTTTGTCTGTACAAGAGGGGTACCGCTTACTAGAAAAAGTAACGTGGAGCAAAGTCAGGGAAGTATACCAGCAAAATGGAAAAGTTTTAAATAAAAGTATAAATAATATTCAACAACCAGAATCTATCAATCAATCAAATACATTCAGTAATTTAATCAGATTAAGGCAAATTCAGGCTTTATCGAACAGGATAAAGCTGAACGCTTTTATAACACAGTTCAGCAAAGATGTTAAATGCATATGTGGAGAATCTATTTCTAGCAAACACGAAACACGTACTCTTTGGTTGTCAGAGTCTGAAATCGTTTTTACCAAACTTCTCGGTAAATTCTTGTGAACTTGACAATTTAAAAACGCTATCTGCTATTGCAGAAGGTTTGTTGCATTGTCCAGTAAGACATTTGTTATAGTTGTTATATTTGTTTGATGTTAACGTTTCCTTCCATATGCCTATGTCTCCCTTTATAATGTTTTACTTTTCCAGTCCTCTGTATCTTTCCCCACCACACACACACACATGCGCACACACGCGCACACACACATACACACACCATTCTTCACCCTCTGCCCAATTGTGTTCCCACCACCAGGCCTCGCACACACACACACACACACACACACACACACACACACACACACACACACACAAATAATGAGCGCGTAGATGGCAGCCGTCAGGCAGGTATGCAGCCTGTTGTGCAAACAACGTCGTGTTTGTAAAGCATTTAGAACTTGGTGTCCAACCGAAGACAGGCGCTGTATAGGTATCCACATCATTATCATCATCACACATCATTATCATCATCACACATCATCATCATCATCATCATCATCTAACCCGGGGTTGTATTATTACCTTTAGTCGGCGAAATCGATGATTTCATTGAACAGCAATTAACAGGAAAACCCAGCTGAGATTTTAACTTATCCCACTCTGACCTTAGCCAACTTAAAACCTAAGGTTCAAACAGTCAAGCAGTCAGTTTAGCTCTCTGTACATTCTGATCCGGTTCTGTTGACACAGTCCAAAGCTGAAGGCAAACAAGAACATGCCGAGAAAATGCCCGACTCTCCCTTCCGCGTGGTGGAGGGGGTGAAAATCCCTGCACTCTTCGAGCCTCTGTGCAAGCGACCTATGGAGGAGCATGTGGCCCGCCTGAAAACGATGGAGCTGAACTCTGATGACATCATGTTGATGGCTTTTGCCAAGTCAGGTAAGATGTGTGTGTGTGTGTGTGTGTGGAGTGATGGCCTAGAGGTAACGCGTCCGCATATGAAGCAAGAGAATCTGAGCGCACTGGTTCGAATCCCGGCACAGTCGCCAGCATTTTCTCCCCCTCCATTAAACCTTGAGTGGTGGACTGAACGCTGGTTATTCGGATGAGACGATGGACCGATGTCCCGTTTGGCAGCATGCACTTAGCGCACGTAAAAGAACCCACGGCAACAAAAGGGTTGTCCCTGGCAAAATTATGTAGAAAAATCCACTTCGATAGGAAAACAAATTTTAAAAAACTGTAGGCAGGGGGAAAAAAGGGTGACATTCTCAGTGTAGCGACGCGCTCTCCGTGGGGAGAGCGGCCCGAATTTCACACAGAGAAATCTGTTGTGACAAAAAAGAGTACTACAACACAATACAATACAATACAATACAATACAGTACAATACAATACAATATTGTGTGTCCATCGCGCGTTTACTGGTCATTAGATCTGCTACTGGTAACCTGTAATCCAATACAACCTGTTCAGGGTCGGGTTGCCGGCGACTAAACCGGCACTCCCACCGCTCCCTTCCGGGACTGGTGAGGTGGGTGGCTAGACACCCTTATGGAGATCCATAAAAGGGCGTTGGCTCAGGAGAGCCACCGACGGCCATCTAGCTCCACCGTGCTGTGTGCATGCCACACGCAGTTGGCCCCCGGGGTGTGTCTACCCATGCATGCAAAGTCTGGATCCGGCAGAATCTGCGGAAGAAACCTATCGGTTCAACGGAGAGGAAGGCGGTTACAGCAACGCTCTGTGGAGTGCAGAGAGCAAGATGAGACACCGAAAGGATATCTTGGTCATCCACTGCATCCGTGCTCATCCTCCAGTCGTCTCGACTTAGTCTTGCCACTGGAAATTGGTGGACCCGGACGAGAGAGTGAGGTCGACGTTGCGCAATCTCTCTTCACTTTAAACAAACTCATCGCGCAAGTCATCAGTCATCCAAAATGACCTTTCATCCTTCATCATTTCATCACCCCCAAGTCCTGTGGCGACAGGCGAGCGACGAAACGACAGGTGTGGGTACACTGGCAGTCGCAGCCGCAGACCTGCACGCAGGCGGCTCAGGCCATAGAGTCGTTCTTCGTCGACAGGAGCAGCGATGGAGCTCGGCAGCCGTCTGAGCGTCTGAACAGCCCTCTTTAGGAATGCACTGCTCACCTCCCTGGCATGAGGAAGGGGCTAGAAAAGGTGCCCTAAAAATTGCCTGCTCCATATCACCCTGGCCAGCATACCGCGGCTGGCGGGACCCTAGATCAGCGGTCGAAACAACAAGAAAGAAAAGAAAAAACAAGGATCGTTCCTCTCACCATTGGTGCTTGGAACATAAGGACTCTCCTGGACAGAGATAACGCGGACAGACCCCAAAGGAGAACGGCACTAGTTGCATCTGAACTCGCCAGATACAACATTGACATCGCAGCCCTGAGTGAGACTCGGCTTGCAGGCGAAGGCGAGCTCTGTGAACGGGGATCTGGTTACACCTTCTTCTGGAGTGGACGAGGAAGCGAAGATCGACGTGAGGCTGGCGTTGGTTTTGCAGTAAAAACAGCACTTGTCAGCAAGCTAGCTGGAATCCCAAAGGGAGTCAGTGATAGGCTTATGACCATGAAACTCCCACTGGCATCTGGCCAGAAGCACCTCACCATTGTCAGTGCCTACGCCCCAACCATGACCAACCCGGATGAGTGAAGGCGAAGTTCTACGAGGACCTTCACTCTGTCATTGCTGCTATCCCTAAAGCAGACAAGCTCATCATTCTTGGGGACTTAAGTGCTAGAGTTGGCTCTGACTACATCTCCTGGGATGGAGTGATTGGAAAGCATGTTGTGGGCCACTGCAACCCAAATGGATTGCTTTTGCTTCAGACCTGTGCAGAGCACGAACTGCTGATAACCAACACAGTTTTCTGCCTCCCTACCCGTAACAGGACGTCATGGATGCACCCTCGCTCAAAGCATTGGCATCTCATCGATTATGTCATCGTCAGGAAAAGGGATAGGCAAGATGTACGTGTGACAAAGACCATGTGCGGCGCCGAGTGTTGGACAGACCATTGCCTTGTAGTCTCGAAGCTGAATTATAGTGAATATTCGAATCCAGCCCAAGAGACGCCCCCAAGGCCAGAAGGCTCCAAAACGGCTCAACATCGCTAAGCTGAAAAACATCACCATCAAACAGTCCTTTGTGGAGCTGGAAGATCGTCTGGAATCCGCCTCTCTGGACAACTAGAATGTGGAGTCTGACTGGAAGACCCTGCGTGAGCTGATCTATAGTACAGCTTCAGAGACCCTGGGACCCATGACCAGAAAGCACAAAGACTGGTTTGATGAAAACTGTGATGAAATCAAGCAGCTTCTGGATGAGAAACGCCGTCTGCATCAAGCCTACCTGAGCACCCAAAGTCCACATCAAAAAAGAATGCGTACGATGCCATCCGCAGGACTGTTCAGCAAAAGTTACACCAGATGCAGGATAAGTGGCTGAGTGACAAAGCTGATGAGATCCAGGGATATGCTGACAGGCACGATTTGAAGAGGTTCTATGATGCCTTAAAAGAAGTCTAGGGCCCCACATCCTCAGGATCATCCCCCTCCTCAGTGCAGATGGGAATACCTTGATCACCGAGAAGGAGAAAATTCTTGAACGCTGGGCTGAGCACTTCAACAGTGTCTTAAATCGCCCTTCCTCCATAAATGATGAAACCATAGACCGTCTCCCACAAGTCCCCCATCAACGAAGCACTGGACGATCCGCCAACACCTCTTGAGACCCAGAAAGCAATCCGTCTGCTACCCAGTGACAAAGCACCTGGCTCAGACTCCATACCAGCAGAGGTCTACAAGGACGGAGGCACTGTGCTGACTGAGAAGCACCATCAGCTGTACTCACTCATGTGGAAAGAAGAGACGATCCCCAGGATTTCAAAGATGCATCTATCATTCACTTGTACAAGCGAAAGGGGAACCGGCAAGCCTGTGATAACCATCGGGGCATTTCCTTGCTCTCCATCGCAGGCAAGATACTTGCCAGGATCCTACTATACCGCCTCACAGCACACCTTGACCAAGGTCATTTGCCTGAGAGCCAATGTGGATTCCGGAAAGAGCGCGGAACCACCGACATGGTGTTTGCTGCAAGGCAGCTGCAAGAGAAATGTCAGGAGCAAAATGCTGATCTGTTCTCCACCTATGTCGACCTCACTAAGGCCTTCGACACCGTGAGTAGAGAGGGACTGTGGAAGATCATGGCCAAGTACGGATGCCCTCGGAAATTTATTTCCTCGGTCAGCCAATTCCATGAAGGCATGCAGGCTCGAGTCCAGGACAATGGCGAAACATCTGCTCCTTTTGCTGTCACAAATGGTGTCAAGCAAGGCTGCGTCCTGGCTCCCGCACTGTTCAGCCTCATGTTCTCTGCAATGCTTACTGATGCCTTCAGAGATGGCGATGTTGGAATCGGCCTAAAGTACCGAACAGATGGCAAGTTGTTTAACCTCAGACGGCTTCAAGCAAAAACGAAGGTCATGACAGACATCATCAGAGACTTTTTGTTTGCTGATGATTGTGCCCTCAACGCTGGATCTGAAGCTGACATGCAACTCAGCGTTGACAAGTTTGCCACTGCCAGCAGGAACTTCGGCCTTACCATCAGCACGAGGAAAACTGAAGTTCTCCATCAGCCAGCCCCAGGGAAACCAGACGTTGAGCCCAACATCACAGTCAACGGTCAGAGACTCAGTGCGGTGGAGCGGTTCACATACCTTGGCAGCACACTGTCACGAAATGCGACCATCGACGATGAAGTGAACGTCAGGATTGCAAGAGCAAGCGCAACTTTTGGTAGACCTCAATGCAAATGTCTGGAACAGAAGAGGCATTAGTCTTGAGACCAAGCTAAAGGTCTACAGAGCAGTAGTTCTCCCCACACTACTGTACGCCTGCGAAACTTGGACAGTGTACCAACGACATGCCAAGAAGCTGAACCACTTCCACACAACATGCCTCAGGAAGCTACTGAACATCAGTGGCAAGACAAGACCCCAGACACAGAGGTGCTCGCAAAAGCCACCCTTCCCAGCATCTTCACCATCCTGATGCAGTCCCAGCTTCGCTGGGCTGGACACGTGGCGCGCATGCCAGACCATCGGCTGCCCAAAAGGCTCTTCTATGGCGAGCTGCAACAAGGGAAGAGATCACACGGAGGTCAGAAGAAGCGCTTCAGAGATACTCTGAAAGTCTCTCTGAAAGCGTTTGATATCAACCCTGACTCCTGGGAGGAATCTGCAGTGGACCGTGACAAATGGCGCGCTGCTGTGCACAAAGGTGCCAAGTTGTGCGAGGCCAACAGGACTTCTGCAGCTGTTCAGAAGAGGCAGGCCAGAAAGTCACGGGCAAACAAGCTCCCTGACAATGGTATGCCTGTCTTTGTCTGCCCCAACTGTCAGCGAACATTTCTTGCGCAGATTGGACTATTCAGCCATCTGCGCATTCACAGATAGATTCATGAGCATCCTCCCCCCCACCCCACTACCACCCTCCCCCCATCCCCCAGCTGGATGACAACGATGGTCATCATCGATCTCGATGGACACACCACCGAGTGATTGCACAGATTCCTTTATTGTACATTCACTGGCTAGTAGAGAATCTGAATCCGTGTGTCTACCGCCATCTCTCCGTGTTGTCATGAAGATACGGGGCGGCATGCTGTTTCCATCTAAGGAAAATGCGTGGTTTATTCGATCTCCTCAATTATTTGAAGAAAACAAATCTGTTTTAAAAATAATAATAATATAATAATAATAATAATAATAATAATAATCATAATATAAGCATAGAGGCGGTAATTTGTCATGTCTTTGTTCAGCACACCTCTCCCACCCATACACAGACATAAATACAGACATAGAAACGCGCGCGCGCGCGCGCACACACAAACACACACACACACACCACACACACACACACACACCATGCCTGCCGTAACATTTTATTTAATTGTCGTTGGTGTCTCAAAATCGTGCAATGACAATGCTTAAGAGAAACATTATTCTCTCGGATTTTTTTTTTTTTTTTTTGTACTCCAGGAACTCACTGGATATGGGAGGTCGCTTCTATGCTGCTCTCCGGCAAAGCGGAGTACGAGAAACGCTCCAAAGAATTCGCCATGATGGAAGCTACCGAGGTCGAAAAACTGGAATCCCAGTCGTCACAAGGATCCTGAACTCCCCACCTCCCCTTCCGCCTCCTGCCCAGCAGATCAAGGAGAAAAGGTCAAGGTCATTCCACGTCTATCGCAACATCAAGGACCTGGTGGTCTCAGCGTATTTCCATTTTCGTCAGATGCCACCCCTGAAGGACATCACTTTTGAAGACGTCGAACGCATGATGGCTAATCCTGACGGTAAGCCGAGAACATTCACATTTTGTTCTGGAGAGAGGAGAGTTTGGAATTTGCTTTGGACTGACCGGTGTGCTTGCATGCTTGCTTGCTTGCTTTCAACTAGTCTTTGTGGCCGGTCTGTGTGTTGTGACTGTGACTTCTTTCTTTCTTTCATTCTTTCCTTTCCTCCCTTTTTTTGTGTTGTTGTTGTTTTTTGTTTTGTTTGTCTTTGTTGTTGTTTTTTTGTTGTTTGTTGGATTGTTTGATTCTTCTATTTTTCTATTTCAGAATCTGAACCGAAAAAAGAATGAAGAATAGAGTGACCTTTCCTCTTCACTCTCTGTGTCTCAAAAAAAACACTGTGATCTCTCACGCTGTTGTCCACCTCTATTTATCAGTGACAAAATCATCGAAAAGTAGACTATCACTAAAATATGGTCCTATTGTGGATTATGCCTCTACAATCTGGGACTCTGATAGTTAAAACTCTTTGAAAACGGTTGCTCAGTCTCCATAGACGAGCATTAAACTCGATTCTTCTCAAATCCTCGTCATTAAAACCCTTTCCGACCAATAGAAAACTAAATCTCTATCTCTGAAAATGGAAACTCACTCTTATCAAAGTGATATTTATGTATGAAAATAATGTCTGGTTCGTGCCCCTCTTCATTTGGAAGCAAATTCGAAAGTAAATCAGTTCGCAGTGTCCACAAGAGAACATCCCTCTTCCAAAGATTGCTATGTTCAAATATGTCTTATCAGGTTGACGCCGGGGTAATATCATGAGAGCACCGCCTTGTCAAGTTGTCCCAGACATAAATGGACCACAACAGTAGCATCTTCATCAATCCATCATCGTTCATCATCATTGAAATATGGGGCGGGGGGGGGGGATACGTCCCAAATACGTCCCCAATTCTGGGCCAAACATAACTAAACGAAAGAAAGGTTTGTCTTTGTATTGAGATGGGTGTGCTCACTGTGGTTGTGAAACTTTTGCTTTCAGTTCCAGGGAGTAATTACTTCGAATACCTCAAGGACATGGATGAATACAGAAAAAACAACCCTGACGTCCCTTTCTTCACCATGTCCTTCGAGGACACAAAGGAGGTAAACTTTGTTGTCTCTATTTTGGAAATGATAAATTACAAAAAACAGATGAAATATTTGACTATATCATTCTAGTGGCGAACATTTCATCTATAAATGCCGAATAAATAAAATCAAAACCATGTATAAAGTACTTCCTTACAGACCTAAGAAACATATACAAAACCGAAAAATATATACACTCGATGGAAATGATGTCCATAGCATTTTCTAGAAAATGGGTACCCATACATAAAAATGATGGACGGCAACGAGGAGGAGGAGGAATGACAACCACGAATGTAACGTTTATTCTTTTTTAAAAAAAATTTCTTTCATTTATTTACTTTTTTTATGCAGTGCATATGACTTTATTTCTGTTTTTTTTTCTGTATAAAAACAATGTTGTGTTGTTGTTTTCCTGCTTTATAGTTTAATAATGTATAATAACAAATAATATTATTGATAATTACAAATACAATTTTTGTATGTCCGCCTGTATGTATGTATGCATTCATTAAATGGTAAACTGGAATAAAAATGTTATTTAAAAAAAACACAAACAAACTTTGTTGCCTCAGTTATTCTCTGCACGTATTTGCTTAGTGCCTTTGCTGCTGGTCACTGACTCCATGTCTCCCTGTACACCACTTAGTTCAGGAGGCGCCGTGGCAATGTCAGTAAGGCGTTGGACTTCTGAGCCAGTATTCACCAGAGTTCGAGACCCATTTTCGGCATGGTGTTGTGTCATCGGGGAAGGCAACATTACTCCGAAATTCCTTACTCTAGCACGTGTGAACGGGTACCTACCTGACTTTGGTTGTGGCAGGTAAAAAAAAACGGCGGAAGGAGAGGACTTGGCCCAGCCTTCCTATGTTTGAGCCCTGGAAACAGTAGACCTTAATTCACTGCCTCGATGTCCGTGAAAGGCTATGGCAACTGTGACCTTTAATCTTTAACCACTTAGATTAACGCGGAACGATTCACTCATCTGCCCACTTTCCTCCAATCTTCCTCACTCCACCCAGGTGTCAGTGGGTACCAGACTGGTTGGGAGAGGTTTAACTCACTCAGTACGGCCAGTCCTCTCTTCTCCTCTACACAGACCCCTCGGATGTCCAGTGGGTGTCTCAATGACCCAACCTTTAGCTTCCGTCGTCAGGATTGTGGTATTCTTTGTCAACATTCACCTCTTCAGTATAAGAGCCTTCGCTTGCAATATTTTGATGGTGGTAATAGGGGTGAAACGCTGTTAACCGTCGTCTCTTTCGCCGTTCGTATGGAGAGAGTTAAACGGCCTTCCCATGCCGTGCCTCAGACACAGCAGACACGGCCATGAAAAGCGAAGGGACATTTAATCTTTCAACCAATTGCTATGAAACGAGCGTTCTGTTCGGACCATAAGGAAATTGAGTGTTCTGAAGGGGGGTGTCCAGGAAGGTTTGTAGATCATCCCTATCACCTTTGTTACTTTCTCTCTTCTCTCTGTGTTCTGGACAGGAAGCTTTCTGTGTGGCATGGAGGTGGGGGGTGGGGACTGTGGATGTGTGTAACTTTGTCACGTTTTCACAGTCTGAAGACTTCTTTTCCTGTTATATCCTTTTCGTTTCGTAGTCTTTTTTTTTTTTTCTTCCTTTTTTGATTTTTTTTACAAGAAACAAATTGTATAATTATTACTTATTTTTTCTAAATTTTCTCAATGGTTATGGGTTATCTATAACTTACCCTCTTGTTTATTTTATCATTTGAAACTGTGTCTGGGAGTGGGGTGTGGTGACGTAGAGTGCCCAGCTGAAGAAACGACCGACAGACATAAGACGCTATCTGTTTGGATGGCATGACCGATGTTGTTGAGATCGTGATGTCGTGACGTGACGGCCAGTAAATCACATGTGGACACACACACACACACACACACACACAACACACACACACACACACACACACACACACAGAGCGAGAGAGAGAGAGAGAGAGAGTTTAGTGCACGTAAAAGAACCGACGGCAACAAAAGAGTTGTCCCTGGCAACAATTCTGCACGAAAAAAAATCCTTCGATGAGAAAAAGATTTTTTATTTTAAAAGACAGGAAAAATAACCCTTTCGGTGTAGCGACGCGCTCTCCCTGGGGGAAAGCAGCCCGAAAATTTTCACACAGAGAAATCTGATTTGACAAAAGAGTAATACAAATACACAAACAGGATCAGAGAAGGCGATCCAGAGGCTGGCGGAGTTCCTGGGAGTGGAGCTGTCCCCTGAGCTGTGCAAAGACATCGCCCAGGCACCAACTTCGCCAACATGAAACAGGGCCAACGAAACCAAACAGCACGTGGCGAAAGCCGCCAAAACTGTGACGATGTAACCGAAAAGGTTAGCAGTAATTTTAGTAGTGTGTGTGTGTGTGTGTCGGTAGCGCCACAACTTTGAAGATGTACCGAAAAGGTTAGTAGTAGTTGTTGTTGTTGTTGTTGTGGTGTGTGTGTGTGTGTGTGTGTATGTGTGTGTGTGTATGTGTGTCGGTTGCCGCCACAACTATTCAAGATGTATCGAAAAGGTTTGTAGTAGTAATAGTAGTGTGTGTGTGTGCGTGCGCGCGCGCGCGCGCGTGTATGTCGGTAGCCCGCCCACAACTTGAAGATGTACCGAAAAGGTTAGTAGTAGTAGTTGTGTGTGTGTGTTTGTGTGTGGATAGCCGCCACAACTTTGAAGATGTACCGAAAAGGTTAGTAGTAGTACTAGTAAGTGTGTGTGTGTGTGTGTCGGTAGCCGCCACAACTTAACAGATGTACCGAAAAGGTCAGTAGTAGTAATAGTAGTGTGTGTGTGTGTGTGTGTGTTTGTCGGTAGCCGCCACAACTTTGAAGATGTACCGAAAAGGTTAGTAGTTGTAGTGTGTGTGTGTGTGTGTGTGTGTGTGTGTGTGTGTGTGTGTGTGTGTGTGTGAGTGAATGGCCCCCACAACTTGAAGATGTACCGAAAATGTTAGTAGTAGTAATAGTTGTGTGTGTGTGTGTGTGTGTGTGTGTGTGTGTGTGTGTGTGCGTGTTCGGTAGCCGCCACCAACTTTGAATGATGTACCGAAAAGGTTAGTAGTAGTAATAGTAGTGTGTGTGTGTGTTGTGTGTGTGTGTGTGTGTGTGTGTGTGTCGGTAGCCGCCACCAACTTTGAAGATGTACCGACAAGGTCAGTAGTACTAATAGTAGTGTGTGTGTGTGTGTGTGTGTGTGTGTGTGTGTGTGTGTGAGTGAATAGCCCCCACAACTTTGAAGATGTACCGAAAAGGTTAGTAGTAGTAACAGTTGTGTGTGTGTGTGTGTGTGTGTGTGTGTGTGTGTGTGTGTGTGTGTGTGTGAGAGTGAGTTGAGTGAGTGAATAGCCCCACAACTTTGAAGATGTACCGAAAGGTTAGTAGTAGTAATAGTTGTGTGTGTGTGTGTGTGTGTGTGTAGTGTGTGTGTGTGTGTGAGTGTTTGTCGGTAGCCGCCACAACTTAACAGATTTACGAAAAGGCTAGTAGTTGAGTAGTAGTGTAGTAGAGTGTGTGGTGTACTCATAATGTTCACATGTACTGAACATTTGTACGGCCCTCATAGATTGCTTGGTTCTATCGAGCACAGTTTGGTATTACATCGAGCACAGATGTGCGGAAAAGATAGCATGTGGAGCAAAATAGACCCGTTAAGGTTCACAATGTCGAACACATGCAAACTGAAAAGATTTGAATGTCGAACACGGGATGAACCGAAACTATTAGCATGTCGAGCACCTCTTTGCTGGGTTGGTTAGTAGCAGTGTTCGTAGCAACAGAAGTCGCAGCAGCAACAGCAGCAGCAGCATAACGATATTAAGTAATGATCGTAGTTATGGCGGAAGAGTAGCGGCATCATCTGTACAGTAGGTGCAGCTGGAATGGTTGTACCAGCAACAGCAGCGGTAGTAGTAGACGACTAGAAGTAGCAGCAGCAGTAGTAGTAGTCGTAGTAGTAGCAGTAGCAGCGGTATTTAATGGTTATTGTTGCTGCTGTTGCTACCTCCTTGTACTTGTCCTGCTCCTGTAGTTGTCGAGTTCCTCTTTGCTGCTGCTGCTATCACGCTCTACTACCGCCATCACCACACCACTGTTACCAACAGAACAGTTATTATTACATCTATGAAATAATCCTAATGATATTGATATGATGATGACAATAATGAGGAACATGAAGAAGAAGAATGGTGATACACTGATGTAATAATCATAAGGAAGATAATAACAATGATGATAATAAATCATTTCAAAATGGTGGTTGTGATGTTGCTGCTGCCGATGTTGCTAATGAAGATGATGGTGATGTTTGATGGTGATGATGAGGAAGAGCAGGAGGAGGAGGAGGAGAAGAAGAAGAAGAAGAAGACGACGAAAGAAGAAGAAGAAACTAAACAACACATGTACATGTTTAGTTTCAGTTTCAATTTCTCAAGGAGGCGTCATTACGTTCGGTCAACTCCATATACGCCACGCGATCTGCTAGAAATTGTTAGCGTAACCCAACGCGCTATA
>NC_134876.1:29912106-29927106 GCF_041734735.1 Babylonia areolata
ACTTTAATATAATGCTAACTGAAGAGAGAGGAACAGGGAAAGTAGTGATGATTTAAGGCATGGGTGGGATTGATTGATGTGGATACTTCTATAGCGCCTATCCTCGGTCAGAGACCAAGCTCTAAGCGCTTTACATATACGGGGACATTTGCACCACAGGCTGCCTACCTGGGTAGAGCCGACTGACGGCTGCCACTGGCCGGGCGCTCATCATTCGTTTCCTGTGTCATTCAGTCAGATTTCAGATGCACACACATACACACTCAGACAGACATGTAACATTTTACGTGTATGACCGTTTGTTTTTTTATTTACCCCCGCCATGTAGGCAGCCATACTCCGTTTTCGGGGGTGTGCATGTTGCGTATATTCTTGTTTCCATAACCCACTGAACGCTGACATGGATTACAGGATCTTTAACGTGTGTATTTGATCTTCTGTGTGCGCATACACACGAAGGGGGTTCAGGCACTAGCAGGTCTGCACATATGTTGACCTGAGAGATCGGAAAAATCTCCACCCTTTACCCACCAGGTGCACCAAGATTCGAACCCAGGACCCTCAGATTGAAAGTCCAGCGCTTTAACCACTCGGCTATTGCACCCGTCTATATGGGAGAGATAATGGATTTTCGTCTAAAATCACATATGTGGATAGACGTTAAGCAAAAGAACGAACACACGCATTATACATACACACAAGTCTTAATCTGTGTTGATTCTAAATCTGTGTTGTATGCTTTAAACTCATCAAATTGTAAGAATGAGTCCAAAATAATAATAGAATCAGTCACATTGTACGGCATCTTTTGAACTTGGGAGCGGAACGCATATAACTTTTTGTTGGGTTCCTTCTCACCTTGGTCTCCTGTATAATGAATGGGCTGACAGGGCTGCAAGAAAAGGTGCAAAACACCAACAGGGAACCACAGACCTTTATGTACCTTTGTCTGTACAAGAGGGGTACCGCTTACTAGAAAAAGTAACGTGGAGCAAAGTCAGGGAAGTATACCAGCAAAATGGCAAAGTTTTAAAAGTATACATAATATTCAACAACCAGAATCTATCAATCAATCAAATACATTCAGTAATTTAATCAGATTAAGGCAAATTCAGGCTTTATCGAACAGGATAAAGCTGAACGCTTTTATAACACAGTTCAGCAAAGATGTTAAATGCATATGTGGAGAATCTATTTCTAGCAAACACGAAACACGTACTCTTTGGTTGTCAGAGTCTGAAATCGTTTTTACCAAACTTCTCGGTAAATTCTTGTGAACTGATGTATTTTTGACAATTTAAAAATGCTATCTGCTATTGCAGAAGGTTTGTTGCATAGTCCAATAGGACATTTGTTATAGTTGTTATATTTGTTTGATGTTAAAGTTTCCTTCCATATGTCTATGTCTCCCTTTTTAATGTTTTACTTTTCCAATGCTCTGTATCTTTCCCCACCACACACACACATGCGCACACACGCGCACACACACATACACACACCATTCTTCACCCTCTGCCCAATTGTGTTCCCACCACCAGGCCTCACACACACACACACACACACACACACACACACATTCACACACACACACACACACACACACACACACACACACACACACACACAAATAATGAGCGCGTAGATGGCAGCCGTCAGGCAGGTATGCAGCCTGTTGTGCAAACAACGTCGTGTTTGTAAAGCATTTAGAACTTGGTGTCCAACCGAAGACAGGCGCTGTATAAGTATCCACATCATTATCATCATCACACATCATTATCATCATCACACATCATCATCATCATCATCATCATCTAACCCGGGGTTGTATTATTACCTTTAGTCGGCGAAATCGATGATTTCATTGAACAGCAATTAACAGGAAAACCCAGCTGAGATTTTAACTTATCCCACTCTGACCTTAGCCAACTTAAAACCTAAGGTTCAAACAGTCAAGCGGTCAGTTTAGCTCTCTGTACATTCTGATCCGGTTCTGTTGACACAGTCCAAAGCTGAAGGCAAACAAGAACATGCCGAGAAAATGCCCGACTCTCCCTTCCGCGTGGTGGAGGGGGTGAAAATCCCTGCACTCTTCGAGCCTCTGTGCAAGCGACCTATGGAGGAGCATGTGGCCCGCCTGAAAACGATGGAGCTGAACTCTGATGACATCATGTTGATGGCTTTTGCCAAGTCAGGTAAGATGTGTGTGTGTGTGTGGAGTGATGGCCTAGATATAGAGGTAACGCGTCCGCATATGAAGCAAGAGAATCTGAGCGCACTGGTTCGAATCCCGGCACAGTCGCCAGCATTTTCTCCCCCTCCATTAAACCTTGAGTGGTGGACTGAACGCTGGTTATTCGGATGAGACGATGGACCGAGGTCCCGTTTGGCAGCATGCACTTAGCGCACGTAAAAGAACCCACGGCAACAAAAGGGTTGTCCCTGGCAAAATTCTGTAGAAAAATCCACTTCGATAGGAAAACAAATTAAAAAAAAACTGTAGGCAGGGGGAAAAAAGGGTGACATTCTCAGTGTAGCGACGCGCTCTCCGTGGGGAGAGCGGCCCGAATTTCACACAGAGAAATCTGTTGTGACAAAAAAGAGTACTACAACACAATACAATACAATACAATACAGTACAATACAATACAATATTGTGTGTCCATCGCGCGTTTACTGATCATTAGATCTGCTACTGGTAACCTGTAATCCAGTACAACCTGTTCAGGGTCGGGTTGCCGGCGACTAAACCGGCACTCCCACCGCTCCCTTCCGGGACTGGTGAGGTGGGTGGCTAGACACCCTTATGGAGATCCATAAAAGGGCGTTGGCTCAGGAGAGCCACCGACGGCCATCTAGCTCCACCGTGCTGTGTGCATGCCACACGCAGTTGGCCCCCGGGGTGTGTCTACCCATGCATGCAAAGTCTGGATCCGGCAGAATCTGCGGAAGAAACCTATCGGTTCAACGGAGAGGAAGGCGGTTACAGCAACGCTCTGTGGAGTGCAGAGAGCAAGATGAGACACCGAAAGGATATCTTGGTCATCCACTGCATCCGTGCTCATCCTCCAGTCGTCTCGACTTAGTCTTGCTACTGGAAATTGGTGGACCCGGACGAGAGAGCGAGGTCGACGTTGCGCAACTCCTCTTCACTTTAAACAAACTCATCGCGCAAGTCATCAGTCATCCAAAATGACCTTTCATCCTTCATCATTTCATCACCCCCAAGTCCTGTGGCGACAGGCGAGCGACGAAACGACAGGTGTGGGTACACTGGCAGTCGCAGCCGCAGACCTGCACGCAGGCGGCTCAGGCCATAGAGTCGTTCTTCGTCGACAGGAGCAGCGATGGAGCTCGGCAGCCGTCTGAGCGTCTGAACAGCCCTCTTTAGGAATGCACTGCTCACCTCCCTGGCATGAGGAAGGGGCTAGAAAAGGTGCCCTAAAAATTGCCTGCTCCATATCACCCTGGCCAGCATACCGCGGCTGGCGGGGACCCTAGATCAGCGGTCGAAACAACAAGAAAGAAAAGAAAAAACAAGGATCGTTCCTCTCACCATTGGTGCTTGGAACATAAGGACTCTCCTGGACAGAGATAACGCGGACAGACCCCAAAGGAGAACGGCACTAGTTGCATCTGAACTCGCCAGATACAACATTGACATCGCAGCCCTGAGTGAGACTCGGCTTGCAGGCGAAGGCGAGCTCTGTGAACGGGGATCTGGTTACACCTTCTTCTGGAGTGGACGAGGAAGCGAAGATCGACGTGAGGCTGGCGTTGGTTTTGCAGTAAAAACAGCACTTGTCAGCAAGCTAGCTGGAATCCCAAAGGGAGTCAGTGATAGGCTTATGACCATGAAACTCCCACTGGCATCTGGCCAGAAGCACCTCACCATTGTCAGTGCCTACGCCCCAACCATGACCAACCCGGATGAAGTGAAGGCGAAGTTCTACGAGGACCTTCACTCTGTCATTGCTGCTATCCCTAAAGCAGACAAGCTCATCATTCTTGGGGACTTAAGTGCTAGAGTTGGCTCTGACTACATCTCCTGGGATGGAGTGATTGGAAAGCATGTTGTGGGCCACTGCAACCCAAATGGATTGCTTTTGCTTCAGACCTGTGCAGAGCACGAACTGCTGATAACCAACACAGTTTTCTGCCTCCCTACCCGTAACAGGACGTCATGGATGCACCCTCGCTCAAAGCATTGGCATCTCATCGATTATGTCATCGTCAGGAAAAGGGATAGGCAAGATGTACGTGTGACAAAGACCATGTGCGGCGCCGAGTGTTGGACAGACCATCGCCTTGTAGTCTCGAAGCTGAATAGTGAATATTCGAATCCAGCCCAAGAGACGCCCCCAAGGCCAGAAGGCTCCAAAACGGCTCAACATCGCTAAGCTGAAAAACATCACCATCAAACAGTCCTTTGTGGAGCTGGAAGATCGTCTGGAATCCGCCTCTCTGGACAACTAGAATGTGGAGTCTGACTGGAAGACCCTGCGTGAGCTGATCTATAGTACAGCTTCAGAGACCCTGGGACCCATGACCAGAAAGCACAAAGACTGGTTTGATGAAAACTGTGATGAAATCAAGCAGCTTCTGGATGAGAAACGCCGTCTGCATCAAGCCTACCTGAGCAACCCAAAGTCCACATCAAAAAAGAATGCGTACGATGCCATCCGCAGGACTGTTCAGCAAAAGTTACACCAGATGCAGGATAAGTGGCTGAGTGACAAAGCTGATGAGATCCAGGGATATGCTGACAGGCACGATTTGAAGAGGTTCTATGATGCCTTAAAAGAAGTCTAGGGCCCCACATCCTCAGGATCATCCCCCCTCCTCAGTGCAGATGGGAATACCTTGATCACCGAGAAGGAGAAAATTCTCGAACGCTGGGCTGAGCACTTCAACAGTGTCTTAAATCGCCCTTCCTCCATAAATGATGAAGCCATAGACCGTCTCCCACAAGTCCCCATCAACGAAGCACTGGACGATCCGCCAACACCTCTTGAGACCCAGAAAGCAATCCGTCTGCTACCCAGTGACAAAGCACCTGGCTCAGACTCCATACCAGCAGAGGTCTACAAGGACGGAGGCACTGTGCTGACTGAGAAGCACCATCAGCTGTACTCACTCATGTGGAAAGAAGAGACGATCCCCCAGGATTTCAAAGATGCATCTATCATTCACTTGTACAAGCGAAAGGGGAACCGGCAAGCCTGTGATAACCATCGGGGCATTTCCTTGCTCTCCATCGCAGGCAAGATACTTGCCAGGATCCTACTATACCGCCTCACAGCACACCTTGACCAAGGTCATTTGCCTGAGAGCCAATGTGGATTCCGGAAAGAGCGCGGAACCACCGACATGGTGTTTGCTGCAAGGCAGCTGCAAGAGAAATGTCAGGAGCAAAATGCTGATCTGTTCTCCACCTATGTCGACCTCACTAAGGCCTTCGACACCGTGAGTAGAGAGGGACTGTGGAAGATCATGGCCAAGTACGGATGCCCTCGGAAATTTATTTCCTCGGTCAGCCAATTCCATGAAGGCATGCAGGCTCGAGTCCAGGACAATGGCGAAACATCTGCTCCTTTTGCTGTCACAAATGGTGTCAAGCAAGGCTGCGTCCTGGCTCCCGCACTGTTCAGCCTCATGTTCTCTGCAATGCTTACTGATGCCTTCAGAGATGGCGATGTTGGAATCGGCCTAAAGTACCGAACAGATGGCAAGTTGTTTAACCTCAGACGGCTTCAAGCAAAAACGAAGGTTATGACAGACATCATCAGAGACTTTTTGTTTGCTGATGATTGTGCCCTCAACGCTGGATCTGAAGCTGACATGCAACTCAGCGTTGACAAGTTTGCCACTGCCAGCAGGAACTTCGGCCTTACCATCAGCACGAGGAAAACTGAAGTTCTCCATCAGCCAGCCCCAGGGAAACCCGACGTTGAGCCCAACATCACAGTCAACGGTCAGAGACTCAGTGCGGTGGAGCGGTTCACATACCTTGGCAGCACACTGTCACGAAATGCGACCATCGACGATGAAGTGAACGTCAGGATTGCAAGAGCAAGCGCAACTTTTGGTAGACTCAATGCAAATGTCTGGAACAGAAGAGGCATTAGTCTTGAGACCAAGCTAAAGGTCTACAGAGCAGTAGTTCTCCCCACACTACTGTACGCCTGCGAAACGTGGACAGTGTACCAACGACATGCCAAGAAGCTGAACCACTTCCACACAACATGCCTCAGGAAGCTACTGAACATCAAGTGGCAAGACAAGACCCCAGACACAGAGGTGCTCGCAAAAGCCACCCTTCCCAGCATCTTCACCATCCTGATGCAGTCCCAGCTTCGCTGGGCTGGACACGTGGCGCGCATGCCAGACCATCGGCTGCCCAAAAGGCTCTTCTATGGCGAGCTGCAACAAGGGAAGAGATCACACGGAGGTCAGAAGAAGCGCTTCAGAGATACTCTGAAAGTCTCTCTGAAAGCGTTTGATATCAACCCTGACTCCTGGGAGGAATCTGCAGTGGACCGTGACAAATGGCGCGCTGCTGTGCACAAAGGTGCCAAGTTGTGCGAGGCCAACAGGACTTCTGCAGCTGTTCAGAAGAGGCAGGCCAGAAAGTCACGGGCAAACAAGCTCCCTGACAATGGTATGCCTGTCTTTGTCTGCCCCAACTGTCAGCGAACATTTCTTGCGCAGATTGGACTATTCAGCCATCTGCGCATTCACAGATAGATTCATGAGCATCCTCCCCCCCACCCCACTACCACCCTCCCCCCATCCCCCAGCTGGATGACAACGATGGTCATCATCGATCTCGATGGACACACCACCGAGTGATTGCACAGATTCCTTTATTGTACATTCACTGGCTAGTAGAGAATCTGAATCCGTGTGTCTACCGCCATCTCTCCGTGTTGTCATGAAGATACGGGGCGGCATGCTGTTTCCATCTAAGGAAAATGCGTGGTTTTATTCGATCTCTCAATTATTTGAAGAAAACAAATCTGTTTTAAAAATAATAATAATAATAATAATAATAATAATAATAATAATAATAATAATAATAATATAAGCATAGAGGCGGTAATTTGTCATGTCTTTGTTCAGCACACCTCTCCCCACCCATACACAGACATAAATACAGACATAGAAACGCGCGCGCGCGCGCGCACACACAAACACACACACACACACACACACACACACACACACACCATGCCTGCCGTAACATTTTATTTAATTGTCGTTGGTGTCTCAAAATCGTGCAATGACAATGCTTAAGAGAAACATTATTCTCTGGGATTTTTTTTTTTTTTTTTTGTACTCCAGGAACTCACTGGATATGGGAGGTCGCTTCTATGCTGCTCTCCGGCAAAGCGGAGTACGAGAAACGCTCCAAAGAATTCGCCATGATGGAAGCTACCGAGGTCGAAAAACTGGAATCCCAATCGTCACCAAGGATCCTGAACTCCCACCTCCCCTTCCGCCTCCTGCCCCAGCAGATCAAGGAGAAAAAGGTCAAGGTCATTCACGTCTATCGCAACATCAAGGACCTGGTGGTCTCAGCGTATTTCCATTTTCGTCAGATGCCACCCCTGAAGGACATCACTTTTGAAGACGTCGAACGCATGATGGCTAATCCTGACGGTAAGCCGAGAACATTCACATTTTGTTCTGGAGAGAGGAGAGTTTGGAATTTGCTTTGGACTGACCGGTGTGCTTGCATGCTTGCTTGCTTGCTTTCAACTAGTCTTTGTGGCCGGTCTGTGTGTTGTGACTGTGACTTCTTTCTTTCTTTCATTCTTTCTTTCCTCCCTTTTTTTGTGTTGTTGTTGTTGTTGTTTTTTGTTTTGTTGTTGTTTTTTGTTTGTTTGTTGGATTGTTTGATTCTTCTATTTTTCTATTTCAGAATCTGAACCGAAAAAAGAATGAAGAATAGAGTGACCTTTCCTCTTCACTCTCTGTGTCTCAAAAAAAACACTGTGATCTCTCACGCTGTTGTCCACCTCTATTTATCAGTGACAAAATCATCGAAAAAGTAGACCATCACTAAATTATTGGTCCTGTTGTGGATTATGCCTCTACAATCTGGGACTCTGTTAGTTAAAACTCTTTGAAACGGTTGCTCAGTCTCCATAGACGAGCATTAAAATCGATTCTTCTCAGATCCTCGTCATTAAAACCCTTTCCGACAATAGAAAACTAAATACTCTATCTCTGAAAATGGAAACTCACTCTTATCAAAGTGATATTTATGTATGAAAATAATGTCTGGTCGTGCCCCCTCTTCATTTGGAAGCAAATTCGAAAGTAAATCAGTTCGCAGTGTCCACAAGAGAACATCCCTCTTCCAAAGATTGCTATGTTCAAATATGTCTTATCAGGTTGACGCCGGGGTATATCATGAGAGCACCCCCTTGTCAAGTAGTCCCAGACATAAATGGACCACAACAGTAGCATCTTCATCAATCCCATCATCGTTCATCATCATTGAAATATGGGGGGGGGGGGATACGTCCCAAATACGTCCCCAATTCTGGGCCAAACATAACTAAACGAAAGAAAGGTTTGTCTTTGTATTGAGATGGGTGTGCTCACTGTGGTTGTGAAACTTTTGCTTTCAGTTCCAGGGAGTAATTACTTCGAATACCTCAAGGACATGGATGAGTACAGAAAAAACAACCCTGACGTCCCTTTCTTCACCATGTCCTTCGAGGACACAAAGGAGGTAAACTTTGTTGTCTCTATTTGGAAATGATAAATTACAAAAACAGATGAAATATTTGACTATATCATTCTAGTGGCGAAACATTTCATCTATAAATGCAGAATAAATAAAATCAAACCATGTATAAAGTACTTCCTTACAGACCTAAGAAACATATACAAAACCGAAAAATATATACACTCGATGGAAATGATGTCCATAGCATTTTCTAGAAAATGGTACCCATACATAAAAATGATGGACGGCAACGAGGAGGAGGAGGAATGACAACCACGAATGTAACGTTTATTCTTTTTTAAAAAAAAATTTTCCTTTCATTTATTTACTTTTTTTATGCAGTGCATATGACTTTATTTCTGTTTTTTTTCTGTATAAAAACAATGTTGTGTTGTTGTTTTCCTGCTTTATAGTTTAAATAATGTATAATAACAAATAATATTATTGATAATTACAAATACAATTTTTGTATGTCCGCCTGTATGTATGTATGCATTCATTAAATGGTAAACTGGAATAAAAATGTTTATTTAAAAAAAACACAAAAAAACTTTGTTGCCTCAGTTATTCTCTGCACGTATTTGCTTAGTGCCTTTGCTGCTGGTCACTGACTCCATGTCTCCCTGTACACCACTTAGTTCAGGAGGCGCAGTGGCAATGTCAGTAAGGCGTTGGACTTCTGAGCCAGTATTCACCAGAGTTCGAGACCCATTTTCGGCATGGTGTTGTGTCATCGGGGAAGGCACATTACTCCGAAATTCCTTACTCTAGCCAAGTGTGAACGGGTACCTACCTGACTTTGGTTGTGGAAGGTAAAAAAAAAAACGGCGGAAGGAGAGGACTTGGCCCAGCCTTCCTATGTTTGAGCCCTGGAAACAGTAGACCTTAATTCACTGCCTCGATGTCCGTGAAAGGCTATGGCAACTGTGACCTTTAATCTTTAACCACTTAGATTAACGCGGAACGATTCACTCATCTGCCCACTTTCCTCCAATCTTCCTCACTCCACCCAGGTGTCAGTGGGTACCAGACTGGTTGGGAGAGGTTTAACTCACTCAGTACGGCCAGTCCAGTGGGTGTCTCAATGACCCAACCTTTAGCTTCCGTCGTCAGGATTGTGGTATTCTTTGTCAACATTCACCTCTTCAGTATAAGAGCCTTCCGCTTGCAATATTTTGATGGTGGTAATTGGGGTGAAACGCTGTTAACGTCGTCTCTTTCGCCGTTCGTATGGAGAGAGTTAAACGGCCTTCCCATGCCGTGCCTCAGACACAGCAGACACGGCCATGAAAAGCGAAGGGACATTTAATCTTTCAACCAATTGCTATGAAACGAGCGTTCTGTTCGGACCATAAGGAAATTGAGTGTTCTGAATGGGGGTGTCCAGGAAGGTTTGTAGATCATCCCTGTCACCTTTGTTACTTTCTCTCTTCTCTCTGTGTTCTGGACAGGAAGCTTTCTGTGTGGCATGGAGGTGGGGGGTGGGGGCTGTGGATGTGTGTAACTTTGTCACGTTTTCACAGTCTGAAGACTTCTTTTCCTGTTCTTCTATCCTTTTCGTTTCGTAGTCTTTTTTTTTTTCTTCCTTTTTTGATTTTTTTACAAGAAACAAATGTATAATTATTACTTATTTTTTCTAAATTTTCTCAATGGTTATGGCTTATCTATAACTTACCCTCTTGTTTATTTTATCATTTGAAACTGTGTCTGGGAGTGGGGTGTGGCGACGTAGAGTGCCCAGCTGAAGAAAAGACAGACAGACATAAGACGCTATCTGTTTGGATGGCATGACCGATGTTGTTGTGATCGTGATGTTCGTGACGTGACGGCCAGTAAATCACATGTGGACACACACACACACACACACACACACACACACACACACACACACACACAGTTTAGTGCACGTAAAAGAACCGACGGCAACAAAAGAGTTGTCCCTGGCAAAATTCTGCAGAAAAAAATCCTTCGATAAGAAAAAAGATTTTTTTTTTTTAAGACAGGAAAAAATAACCCTTTCGGTGTAGCGACGCGCTCTCCCTGGGGGAAAGCAGCCCGAAATTTTCACACAGAGAAATCTGATTTGACAAAAAGAGTAATACAAATACACAAACAGGATCCAGAGAAGGCGATCCAGAGGCTGGCGGAGTTCCTGGGAGTGGAGCTGTCCCCTGAGCTGTGCAAAGACATCGCCCAGGCCACCAACTTCGCCAACATGAAACAGGCCAACGAAACCAAACAGCACGTGGCGATAGCCGCCAAAACTGTGACGATGTACCGAAAAGGTTAGCAGTAATTTTAGTAGTGTGTGTGTGTGTGTGTGTGTGTGTGTCGGTAGCCGCCACAACTTTGACGATGTACCGAAAAGGTTAGCAGTAATTTTAGTAGTGTGTGTGTGTGTGTGTCGGTAGCCGCCAAAACTGTGACGATGTACCGAAAAGGTTAGTAATAGTAGTAGTAGTTGTTGTTGTTGTGGTGTGTGTGTGTGTGTGTGTGTGTGTGTGTGTGTGTCGATAGCCGCCACAACTTTCAAGATGTATCGAAAAGGTTTGTAGTAGTAATAGTAGTGTGTGTGTGTGTGTGTGTGTGTGTGTGTGTGTGTGTGTGTGTGTGTGTATGTGTGTCGGTAGCCGCCACAACTTTGAAGATGTACCGAAAAGGTTAGTAGTTGTAGTGTGTGTGTGTGTGTGTGTGTGTGTGTGTGTGTGTGTGTGTGTGTGTGTGTGTGTATGTGTGTCGGTAGCCGCCACAACTTTGAAGATGTACCGAAAAGGTTAGTAGTTGTAGTGTGTGTGTGTGTGTGTGTGTGTGTGTGTGTGTGTGTCGGTAGCCGCCACAACTTTGAAGATGTACCGAAAAGGTCAGTAGTAGTAATAGTTGTGTGTGTGTGTGTGTGTGTGTGTGTGTGTGTGTGTGTGTGTCGATAGCCGCCACAACTTTGAAGATGTATCGAAAAGGTTAGAAGAAGAAATAGTAGTGTGTGTGTGTGTGTGTGTGTGTGTGTGTGTGTGTGTGTGTGTGTGTGTGTGTGTGTCGGTAGCCGCCACAACTTTGAAGATGTACCGAAAAGGTTAGTAGTAGTAATAGTAGTGTGTGTGTGTGTGTGTGTGTCGGTAGCCGCCACAACTTTGAAGATGTACCGAAAAGGTTAGTAGTAGTAATAGTAGTGTGTGTGTGTGTGTGTGTGCGCGCGCGCGCGCGTGTATGTCGGTAGCCGCCACAACTTTGAAGATGTACCGAAAAGGTTAGTAGTAGTAGTTGTTGTGTGTGTGTGTGTGTGTGTGTGTTTGTGTGTGGATAGCCGCCACAACTTTGAAGATGTACCGAAAAGGTTAGTAGTAGTAATAGTAGTGTGTGTGTGTGTCGGTAGCCGCCACAACTTAACAGATGTACCGAAAAGGTCAGTAGTAGTAATAGTAGTGTGTGTGTGTGTGTGTGTGTGTGTGTGTGTGTGTGTGTGTGTGTTTGTCGGTAGCCGCCACAACTTTGAAGATGTACCGAAAAGGTTAGTAGTTGTAGTGTGTGTGTGTGTGTGTGTGTGTGTGTGTGAGTGAGTGAATGGCCCCCACAACTTTGAAGATGTACCGAAAAGGTTAGTAGTAGTAATAGTAGTAGTAGTGTGTGTGTGTGTGTGCGTGTGTGTGTGCGTGTCGGTAGCCGCCACAACTTTGAAGATGTACCGAAAAGGTTAGTAGTAGTAATAGTAGTGTGTGTGTGTGTGTGTGTGTGTGTGTGTGTGTGTGTGTGTGTGTGTGTGTGTGTGTGTGTCGGTAGCCGCCACAACTTTGAAGATGTACCGAAAAGGTTAGTAGTAGTAATAGTTGTGTGTGTGTGTGTGTGTGTGTGTGTGTGTGTGTGTGTGTGTGTGTGTGTGTGTGTGAGTGAATAGCCCCCACAACTTTGAAGATGTACCGAAAAGGTTAGTAGTAGTAATAGCCGCCACAACTTAACAGATGTACCGAAAAGGCTAGTAGTAGTAGTAGTAGTAGTAGTAGTGTGTGTGTGTACTCATAATGTTCACATGTACTGAACATTTGTACGGCCTCATAGATTGCTTGGTTCATATCGAGCACAGTTTGGTATTACATCGAGCACAGATGTGCGGTAAAGATTAGCATGTGGGAGCAAAAATGAACCGTAAAGGTTCACATGTCGAACACATGCAAACTGAAAAGATTTGCATGTCGAACACGGATGAACCGAAACGATTAGCATGTCGAGCACCTCTTTGCTGGGTTGGTTAGTAGCAGTGTTAGTAGCAACAGAAGTCGCAGCAGCAACAGCAGCAGCAGCAATAACGATATTAAGTAATGATCGTAGTTATGGCTGGAAGAGTAGCGGCATCATCTGTACAGTAGGTGCAGCTGGAATGGTTGTACCAGCAACAGCAGGAGTAGTAGTACCACTAGAAGTAGCAGCAGCAGTAGTAGTAGTAGTAGCAGTAGCAGCGGTATTAATGTGTTATTGTTGCTGCTGTTGCTACTCTCCTTGTACTTGTCCTGCTCCTGTAGTTGTCGAGTTCCTCTTTGCTGCTGCTGCTGCTGCTGCTATCAGCTCTACTACCGCCATCACCACCACCACTGTTACCAACAGAACAGTTATTATTACATCTTATGAAATAATCCTAATGATATTGATTATGATGATGACAATAATGAGAACATGAAGAAGAAGAATGGTGATAACACTGATCGTAATAATCATAATGATGATAATAACAATGATGATAATAATCATTTAAAATGGTGGTTGTGATGTTGCTGCTGCCGATGTTGCTAATGAAGATGATGGTGATGTTGATGGTGATGATGAGGAAGAGCAGGAGGAGGAGGAGAAGAAGAAGAAGAAGACGACGAAGAAGAAGAAGAAACTAACAACAACATGTACATGTTTAGTTTCAGTTTCAATTTCTCAAGGAGGCGTCATTACGTTCGGTCAACTCCATATACGCCACGCGACATCTGCTAGCCTAACTTGTTAGCAGCATAACCCAACGCGCTTAGTCAGGCCTTGTGTGCGTGCTTATGATTATATTTGTGTACCCACCAGAGTGGATTTATTCTAGAGAATTTTGCCAGAGGACAACACTCTCGTTTACCATGGGTTCTTTTTCAGAGCGTCAAGTGCGTGCTGCACACGGGACCTCGGTTTATCGTCTCACCCGAATGACTAAACGCTCAGTTTTGATTTTCCAGTCAAACGTGGGAGAAAGGGCGAGAGCGGGATTCGAACCCACAGCCTCACGGGCTCTCTGTATTAGCAGCTGAGCGTCTTAACCATTCTGCCACCATGAAGAAGAAGCAGAAGAAGAAGAAGAAGAAGAAACTAACCTTAGCAACCTTAGCAACAACAGTGGCAACAACGACAACATCAACAACTCAATTATTTCTTCTTCTTTTTTCTGTCCCATGACCAGGACAAGTCGGGGACTGGAAGAACTACCTGACGGTGGCCCAGAGTGAGCGGCTGGATGCCCTCGTCCAGGAACAGCTGGGGTCATGTGACTACCGCTTCCGCTTCACGCTGTAGAGCACTGCAACCATCATGTCTGTGACATTGCCTGGATTGGATATAAAAAAAAAATTCTCTGGGTTTTCTTGTCGCAAGCACCACCATCCCCACCCAATCCCCAATCCGCACCCCACCCCACCCTTGCCCACGGTTTTCTTGTAATCATTTGTGGTGTATTCAAGACCATTTCCGAACTGCAACAGAGAGTCTGTTCGTCAGTTTGAAAATGTTTGGTTTTGTTTTTTTGTTCTTGTTGTTGTCTTCGCTTCGTTTCATTCACATCCGTGCAAACCAAAGAAGTCATGACAATTATTTTGGTGTTGTTGTTGGGTTGTTTGTTTTTTTCCTGTATATACTACCAAAATTACAAATTATGCATTGAAATCGTATGTTTGATGGATTCAAAAAGAACAAAAATAAAAAGAATAGAAACATTGTAGTTGAAGCGATTTGTGTCAATCAGTATTAAATGCGTGTGTGTGTGTGTGAGAGAGAGAGAGAGAGCGAGAGAGAGAGAGTTTGTGTGTGTATTTCTGTGTGTGTTGTGCGCGTGTGTGTGTGTGTGTGTGTGTTTGAGCACAGCTTGTTTCTTTTATTGCATTTTTACTGTCCATTAATGTTTTGCGTTTTAACAAGTCACTAGACTACGTGTGTGTGTGTGTGTGTGTGTGTGGCATGACCGACTTTCCACTCTCCTGTTGGAAGGCAAAATGTATGTTGCATTTGGGAGTTCTTAAAAGCAAGGTTTTTCA
>NC_134876.1:29929606-29934606 GCF_041734735.1 Babylonia areolata
AAATTTCTTTGTGGTTATTAGAAATGAATGTAAAAATATAGCATTGAAATCAAATCTGAGCGGCACCGACCTGTTTCAACAGACTATAATTTGGTAAGAGTCTCTCTCTCTCTCTCTCTCTCTCTCTCTCCGTTAGTCTCTCACGAACGGAACATGGATTCGGTCTTGTTTCGGTGTGCCAAGGAGTAAGGCACGAGAGCGGCTTTGTATCGGAATTCAAAGATAGACTAAAAGCATGTTACAAACAAAACTGGCACGCAGAAATAGAGAGCAATGATAGGTATAAATGGTTCTATTCATTTAAATCAATATTTCAAACAGAGAAGTATATCAAGATTATAACAAATGAATGGCATAAAATCTGCTTTGCGAAGCTCAGATTGAGAGCACTTGGACAGAATGCCAACAGAAGATGGTTCAGACGTAACAACGTCTCCTTCCCCAGTGTGTGGCGAAAGCCAGAAGATGAAAACCATTTCATATGTAACTGCAAAAGATACGAGGACCTCCGAAAAAGCTGTACCATTTTCAATACAGCTCCAGCACAAAGAAAAGATTTGTTCGGCATATTGATGACAGAAAATGAAGATATGATACTCTCAATTGCAAAACATGTATCTGAGGCAATTAGTATACAGAAAACGTCCATCATCGGGACAAATACTCAATCAATTTAAAATTAGTATGGGATTTATGAGGCAAAAAACACAGATAAAAAGGAAGGGATGCATTTAGATGGTCAGTCTCGACATTGTAATTACAATGTGTTTGTATTGATATGATGGGTTTTGATGTTGAGGCATAAATAGTTATTTCAGGTTTTATATGCACTTTAGTATATGTTTGTATTGATATGACGTGTGCCAATGTTTCATGCGTAAATATTTATTATATGATTTATATGTACTTTGTTTTCTTTGTACGTATTGATATGATGGGTTTTGATGTTGAGGCATAAATAGTTATTTCAGGATTTATATGTACTTTAGTATATGTTTGTAATATGATGTGTCGATGTTACATGTCTAAATATTTATTAAATGAATTATATGTACTTTTTTATCTGTGTACTGTCCAAACCTTGGAGACGGACGACTGAAAAAAAGCACATTACCCCCTCTCACATGTACTTTGAGCACAAAGTGTCAAAGTGTCGCAAATCTCTTTTTAGTTCATGTTGTTTCAGTTATGTTTTGTTTTTTTTCGTTTCTATTCCAATTTATCTGTTTTGCATCATTTTGTTGTGATTAGTACCTCCTATGTCACTAGAGTTTTTCAGCTTATGGCATTAAACATTTCAGTGTTCAGTGTTCTCTCTTTCACTTTCTCTCTCTCTCTCTCTCTCTCTCTCTCTCTCTCTCTGTCTGTCTGTCTCTCTGTCTGTCTCTGTCTCTGTCTCTGTCTCTCTCTCTCTCTCTCTCTCTCTCTGCTGATGTTATACGCAATCCCTCTCTATCTCTGTATAAGGCTCACAGATTTAGTGATGTCGCTGTTTCATAGTCTTGTTTTCATTGTTTGCTCATCCTCAAACTGTTTTTGTTGTTAAAAAATATCTCTTCATGAGGGGCTATAGCCTGTATGAATAAATCATTCATTCATACATTCTCTCCCTCTGTCTCTCTCTGTCTTTCTCTGTCTGTCTCTGTCTGTCTGTCTCTCCCTTTCTCTCTCCCTCTCTCTCTCTCTCTGTCTCTCCCTATATCTCCCTCCCTCCCTCTCTCTCTCTCTCTTTCTCTCTCTCTTCCTCATCCTATCGCCTCCGCCTAAAATTGTCAGCGAACGAAGGATAATTGTTTCCCAGGAAATGAGAGAATGCAATTTCCTTTTTAAAAGAAAAAGATTCAAAGTAAAAAGAAACGAAAGAGATAAAAACACTGGCCAGTTATTCATGGTGTGGCCCAGCGGGTCACATATTGCCGTCTTTATGTCCGTCCTTTGGTCACATGTCTCTGTCCTCTGGGTGTCTTCCACTCTTCCCACCATCATTTTTCTTGTCAGTTTTCTTTCAACGAGTTTCTCATGAATATAGAAACGAATCCAAAAATCAAATTAAAAAAAAATATAACATTCTAATTCAAGTCTGAAAGCACAGACCTGTTTCAACAGACTATAGATAAAACAATAACTCTCGCTCTTTCTAGGAGCAAGGGGGGCGGGAGGGGTGAGCACGTGAAAAAATGGCTGCCGTGTGGTTGTAAACATGTAGAGCTCTGCACAAAAAGATTCATTTCGACAACTATACCAGGTCTGCAAGCTTTCATTTGGTAATGAAAACTGAAAGGTACTGTGTCAGTGATAAATAAGTGCAAAAAAAAATTGATTGACGTGGTGATTTGGAGGGCCAGAATTGGCGTTTTCAATAACGGACTGAGCAGTGCAAAAACGGTGTCAGCAAAACTCGCACACAGTACGGAGCGACGAAACATGTTGGACAGTGTGGGACATTCTGTTTGTGTTTCTGTATTTCGGTGTGGTAGCCGCTTTGCTGTATGGAACAGTGACAGTCATGTGGATGTGCATTGCCGAAAGTGTAGGTGAGTGTACACAGTGTGCATTTGAGTGGTACATTGGTAGAGACAGATGTGTTGCTCGGAAGCAGTGACACTGACAGTCTAGGTCAGTTTGACCCACATGTGCGTGAACGGCGCGGGCGGCGCATTTGTGTGTCTATACGTGTGTGGGTGATATAATGAGATAGAGTTTGAGACAAGCAGACAAAAACGAAGAGATGCAGGCGTTCTGTATATATATATATATATATATATATATATATATATATATTTATTTATTATTTATTTATTTGTGTGTGTGTGTGTGTGTGTGTGTGTGTGTGTGTGTGCGTGCCTGCGCTTGTGAATACAACCAAAATGCGTCATTGCCCAAATCCTTTGTGTGTGTCTGTGTGTGTGTCTGTGTGTGTTAACATAACTAAATTAGTATTTATCAGATATGATCACAATAACACTCATGACTGTGAAGAAAAAAATAAAATGCTCGTGGTTTGGGTAAATCAACAAACGTTGTGTTTTGACATGAACTGGGTTCGTGTCGCCATACAGTTCAACCCAGGGAAACAGACTGAGGACATCTTTCTTCTTCAGTGTCATCAAACCACAGGCGCCAGCAGTTACAACTATTTCATTCTGATTTTCCCATGAAAAGGGGTTGAAAGAGAATCAAACATTGAACCTTGAATCTTAAATCACGATGGGGGCATCGTGGCTTTTTTTTTTTTTTTTTTTTTTCGTAATTGTGTGTGCTTGTGTTTTAGTAGTAGTGGGTGGGTGTGAGTGTGCGCGCGCTCGTGTGTGTGCGTGCGTGTGTGTGTGCGTGCGTGTGTGTGTGCGTGTACATGCGTACTTGTGAGAGAAAGACAGGGATAGGATTAGACAGACTCTGGTTCTGTGTGTGCACATATAACTGTGAGCCAGGGTTAGGGGTATCTGGCTGTTTGTTTGTATGTGTGCGCGCGCGCACGTGTGCGTGAGAGAGAAAGTTAAGAGACAGAACGAAAGAGACGAAGACGGACAGAGACAGAGACTCCTACGTATCAGATATTAAACCCATCGATAAGACTTTAATTCTATGTAGATTTTCCTCTCTCTCTCTCTCTCTCTCTCTCTCTCTCTCTCTCTCTGTGTGTGTGTGTGTGTGTGTGTGTGTGTGTGTGTGTGTGTGTCTCCACCATTGTAAATTAGTCATTGTAGATTAGCAAGGACAGAGTGGAAGAAAAGGCCATGCCTAAAATCTTAATCCTTGAATAAAAAACACATAGTGAGTTCGGAGTTCTCTCTCTCTCTCTCTCTCTCTCTCTCTCTCTCTCTCAGTGTTTAGCGTCAGCGAGAAAGACAGCGTTGAAAGATATAATAAAGATCAAGTGCGATACAAATCACCAGCTGAAAAAAAAAATCAGTTACCATATATGATTACACTAAGCATTTAGAATTTCAAAGGAAGGAAAATAAGAATGAGATAGAGTGAAAGATCAAAACAGAGACAGAGAGTGTCATGGACACTGACGAATATTTAACATCAACAAAACTTTGGTTTCATGAGGAATTCTCTTTGTTGTGCTCCTTTTTAAAAACGTTTTTATCAGTTTCATAAGCGTGGCACGTCAGCTTGCATTACAGCATCAGAAGATATGACAAAAGTCAAGTTTAACTCAAATATCCAAGAGTTGAAGCAAACAAAACGTACTCATCAGATGTGATCAGCATTACAAGATATGATAAACGTCAAGTTCAACTCAAGTCTCCAGAATTGAAGCAAACCAAACGAACAAAAAAGTAATTATCAGATATGATCACACTAACCCTCATGATTTCGAAAGAAAATTAAATGCTTATGGTCTGCTTTCATGAGAGGCTGTAAGAAACCAAAATCTGTTTTGTGAAATCAAATGGGTTCGCGACATTCAGCCATCAGCCGTCATGCAGGGAAACTTTTTGGAGGCAGTCTTTCTCCCATGTTCTTCTTCTTCTTCTTCCATTAATGCTCAGCGGTCATAACTTTGACATTTTATGCGTGCTGGGTATTTTCGTGTATCCATAACCCACCGAACGCTGACATGGGTTACAGGATCTTTAACGTGCGTATTCGATCTTCTGCGTGCGTATACACACGCAGGGGGTTCAGGCACTAGCAGGTCTGTACATATGTTGAGCTGGGAGATCGGAAAAATCTCCACCCTTTACCCACCAGGCGCCGTTACCGTGATTCGAACCCGGGACCCCCAGATTGAAAGTCCAACGCCTAAACCACTTGGCTATTCAGTGCCATACATCATCTAACTACAGGTGTAAGGAACTGCTGTTTCGTCGTTCTGTGTGTCTCCGTAGTTTTGAATCACCATGTTTTCTGTTGATGTTTTTCGTTTGAAATAGACGCAATAACCGAGCGGTTGAAGCGTTCGACTTTCAACCTTAGGCTTCCGGGTTCGAATCTTGATAACAGCGCCTGGTGGGTGAAGGAAGGATATTTTTTTCCAATCTCCCAGG
>NC_134876.1:29939606-29944606 GCF_041734735.1 Babylonia areolata
GATCTTTCAAAGTTATCATGTCCACACAGACACAGAAAATCAAGTATGGCTGTCTTTGATATGTGGAAAAGGTCGTATACGTAAAATATGGACTGACTACGATACAAGAAAATATTTGGCCACCTGGCATCCTAATAGACGAGATACGAAATATCAATACATAGACATAAAAATCCTCAGTGATATCACCAAATAACTTCTCCCTAAAAATTCTTAATCAAGTCACATATCTAATAAACTAATTTAATATAGGAACAGCAATACTTATCGGGGTGAAACCCATATTTTGTTGTATGAGATCAATATCAATTTACATGAAGCTGTTCACAGGCACATCCATGTGCACATGCATACTCAGACACAGACACACACACACACACACACACACACACACACACACACACACACACACACACACACGTGTCACATACTGGAAGACGAAATCCATCTTCTTATCATTGTATTAAATATAAAACCTTAAGGGAACAATTTTTAAAAGATATTCAAAATTCGAATAACACAGGAAATATTCCCAGTCAAGTGATGCTAACAGATGATGAATATATACAAACAAGATTAGGAAAATGTGTTTATGAATGTTGTTGCAATTTATTGCATTAATTGATTAATTAATTGTTTAGTTTTCATTCACATTTACCATTGCACTTGTGTCTTATAAACTGTAAGGTTTCATGACAATAAAATCTATTCTATTCACACACCACCTCACATATTCGCATGGCAGAACTGATCGCACTTTTGATTACAAACCTCCACCAACCATAAAACACACATTCATAATGGTAAGGAATCATTAACCAAGCCTTCAAAGCTTCTTGAGAGGCAGAGAGACAGACAGACAGAGACAGGGGGACAGAGAGAGACAGAGTGAGATGCAGCTGTCACTTGATTAGCAGTCTCTTGACACAAGGTCGGGTGCTTTCTTTGGAATAGTGAATAGTGCATTTGTTTCTATAATCTTTCTGAAAACTATTGAAACAAAAGTGATGGAAGGAGGAGGGTAGGAGGCACCAAAGGACAGACACAGGAGACCAAAGGACATAAAGATGGCAATAAATGGTCTGTTGGGTCGTGTGATGAATGATAACTGTCCACTGTGCATTGTTTTTCTTTTTTTCTTTCTTTTGGTTCTCTCTTCTTTTTTACAGAAAATTGCAGTCTCTCTTTTCTAAGAAACAACTGTCCTTTGCTGGCAGTTTTATGGGGAGGTGTTAGAGAGGGAGAGAGAAAGAGAGAGAGAGGCAGACAGACAGCCAGACAGAGACAGAGAGAGACAGAGAGAGAGACACAGAGAGAGGGGGAGGAAGACGGAATCCGATTGGATTAAACAGTGGTGGAATCCGCGGGAAGTGGAATGAAATGGTGAGGGTGGTCGATCCATCAGCAGACAGGTTAGCTCAGGGGACACCTGCCTCCAGGGACACTGGGTATCACCTCTCCTTCCCTACCATCCATCACACCACAGGCGCCAGGAATTAGAACGACCTCATGCCATGTATCTTATCCTTTCCGATCAGTTTATAAAAAATTTTTAAAAAGACACTGTGTGTGTGTGTGTGTGTGTGTGTGTGTGTGTGTGTGTGTGTGTGTGTGTGTGTGTGTGTGTGTGTGTGTGTGTGTGTGTGCTATCATGTACCAATTCTTCATGCGTCCAGTTTACGTTACATGTTTGAATAGCAATGTATCTCATTTTGATATATTTCTTGAAACCCCACGTGTAACTGCATGGGACTATGGGCGTTCGGGTTTTCATATTGAAAGGTTGCACGGAGAGTGACAACATACCTCATCTCAGGATCCTGTTTCAAGGCAGAAGACCAGTCTGTATTAGTCTTAATTGTCCATCAAGAACTGTCAGATTTCTTCAAATTTCAGGAAACCAGAACGGTGGTCATTGTAGGGAAGTGATCACGTCCGTGGGTATGACGGGTGGTATAACCGAGTGGTCAGGGCGTTGGTCTTTCGACCTGAGGGTCTCGAGATTGAGCCTGCCATGTCCATGGTAACGAAAGAACTTAAACTTCTCATCATGCTTTGTAGTTAATTGTAATACAGCACCTGCTGTGTTGACAGTGGAGTTGTTGGTCTAATCTGATCGCCAAGGTTAACAGATATGCTGGCTTGCTTAGGCCTTTACGCCCCTTTTGTGGATACACTTGCACACACAAAAAAGAATAAATAAATGCGTGAATGGTACTGTAACACATTTCACTGTATTGGTAGGTTATGGAAGCACGAACATACCCACCTTGTACAACCCCCCAAAAAAACGAAGTATGGCTGCCTATAGGGCGAGATAAAACGACAATAAACGTAGAAGCCCAATCATAGATACATACGAGTGAACGCGCACAAACGCAAAAAGAAAGACTAAAGAGAGAGAGAGAGAGAGTGTCTGTATGTGTGTGTGTATGTGTCTGTGTGTCTGTGACTATGTCTGTGTGTGTGTGTGTGTGCATGCTTGCGTGCGTGCGTAGGTGTGTGTGTGCGTGTGTGTGTGTGTGTGTGTACGTGCGTGTGTGTGTGTGTGTGTGGTTGTGTGCGTGTGAGTGCATTCACGCGTCCCCCTTTTCAAACGTGAGAAATCTTTACAAATGAACAAGTGCGCGAAATAAAAATGACGGGTTTTATGGTCTCAATTTCCAAAGCTTTCCATCCATCTGATCGCTAAATGGCAACTGATCCATTAATACCCCCCCAAAAAAAAATCGTATTAGTTCCACCACTTCCAGAGACAATTAAAACAGCAAAAATTCAGATATTCGTGAGAGGCTTGTGCCCAATGAGAAGAATGGGAGAATGCCATTTGTGGAAATATCAATTTTCACAACAAATGAAATGCTTCCCCCATCTCTTTCGATCCCATTTGTACCTCGATCTGTGTGTGTGTGTCTGTCTGACTGTATGTATGTAAATTTCTCTCTCTCTCTCTCTCTCTCTCTCTCTCTCTCTCTCTCTCTCTCTCTCTCTCTCTCTCTCTCTCTGTCTGTTTGTCTCTCTGTCTCTCTGTCTCTCTCTCTCTCTCTCTCTCTCTCTCTCTCTCTCTCGTTAGATGGGTTTTGAATAACATATTAGATACGTCTACAGAAGATTTTTCTCGAACGCCTGACTTAGCAGTGCATCGTAATTTTGGCGAAACAGTTCAACCCTTGAATGAATGTGAAATCGATAATTGGTTTGTGGAAAAAGTATTTTTTCGACATTGCAAAATTAAGCTGAGTAACCACTGAGCACTACAGCAGCATAGTAAACTTTTCCTCGTTTAATTTTTATTCGTGAATGGAACTGTCTTATCTATCTCATTTTTGTTGGAAAATCTGATCGAAATTAAAAAATGATCTGAGAAGATTTCTCTTGAGCTGTTTGATGTCGTAGCAGCGGATGTCAGTGTGTGTGTGTGTGTGTGTGTGTGTGTGTGTGTGTGTGTGTGTGTGTGTGTGTGTGCGTGCATATGTGTGTGTGTGCGTGCATATGTGTGTGTGCGTGCATGTGTGCGTGTGTGTGTGAGTCTGTATGTGTGCGTGCATGTGTGTGTGCGTGTGTGTGTATGTGTGTTGGTATTTCACATCCCGTCTATTATGAAGACCGATGGCCCAGATCGGCAAGGCGTCAGACTTCTGATCTAGTGGTCAGAGTTTGAGGCCTCTGTTTCAGCATGCTGTTGCGTCTGTTGTTGCTAGCTGAATCGGTAGCGTTAGCAGCACTGACTTGAAGTTGTGTACCTTGTGAATGGAGAGAGTTACCACTCTTTACTATTTGTTAATCATTTCATCTCCTGGCCTCATTGTTTGTTAATTTCCAGTTGAAAAACCACAGCGGCAACCATGTGTTTGTTCTGTATTGTCCATGTGTTCTGTGTGGCTTGTTCAGGATTTAAGAAACTATGCCAGTCTTGAATAAAAGCGAATTTGTGTTTGCACATTTCTTCTGTCTTTGCTGCTGTGTGCACATGTCAAATGATTGGTATAAGGACAGGGCCAGGCGCTTTCTTTTTAAGGAAGTGTCTGGGTTTGTTCCAATGTATCTTTTATTTACCTGTGTGCTAGCTGAATCGGTAGCGTAAGCAGCATTGATCTGAAGTTGTGTACCTTGTGAATGGAGAGAGTTACCACTCTTTATTATTTGTCAAAGCACGTTGGTTCCAATCATCGTCACTCCACCCAGGTGAGAACGGGCATGATGCGTAAGGAGATGAATCACAGTGGAATGATGATGGCCTAGAGGTAACGCGTCCGCCTAGGAAGCGAGAGAATCTGAGCGCGCTGGTTCGAATCACCGATATTTTCTACCCCTCCACAAGAACTTGAGTGGTGGTCTGGACGCTATTCATTCGGATGAGACGAAAAACCCGAGGACCCGTGTGCTAGCATGCACATAGCGCACGTAAAAGAACCCACGGCAACAAAAGGGTTGTTCCTGGCAAAATTCTGTAGAAAAATCCACTTCGATAAGAAAAACATAAAACGCACGCAGAAAAAAAAACCAAAAAAACGGGTGGCGCTGTCCGTGTAGCGACGCGCTTACCCTGGGGAGAGCACCCCGAATTTCACACAGAGAAATCCATTGTGACGAAAAAACAGAGAGAGAGAGAGAGAATGGGCGCCGCTTTACGAAGCCAAGCCCTTGACACGGTGGATAGGAATTCACTGCCCCGAAGGCAAACAAAGAAACACCAGTGGAACTTCAACCTGTAGCTTACGACCCAAAAGCAACAGGACACTTTCCCTTAAAACCAGTTTATATCATTTCTTGTATGATACTCATCAAAATGTATGTAAGAAAACATTTCGTACAGTCATAGCACGTAGTTACCACCCACTTGACGCACACCGCAGTTGACGTGTGTGTGTGTGTGTGTGTGTGGCTGTCTGCGTGTTTGTGTGTCTGCGTCTGTGTGTGTGTGTCTGTCTGTGTCTGTGCGTCTATGTGTTTATGTGTGTGTGTCTGTCTGTCTGTCTGTGCGTCTGTGTGTTTGTGTG
>NC_134876.1:29949606-29954606 GCF_041734735.1 Babylonia areolata
CCTTCAGACGACAAATCCAGCGAAACCACAACGTCAAATTACAAAGCCACCGCAAACATCCTTCAGACGACAAATCCAGTGAAAACCACAACGTCAAATTACAAAGCCACCGTAAACATCCTTCAGACGACAAATCCAGCGAAAACCACAACGTCAAATTGCAAAAGCACTGTATACGACCTTCAGACGACAAATCCAGCGAAAACCACAACGTCAAATTACAAAGCCACCGTAAACATCCTTCAGTCGACAAATCCAGCGAAAACCAGAACGTCAAATTACAAAGCCACCGTTAACATCCTTCAAACGACAAATCCAGCGAAAACCACAGCGTCAAATTACAAAGCCACCGTTAACATCCTTCAAACGACAAATCCAGCGAAAACCACAACGTCAAATTACAAAATCACCGTAAACATCCTTCAAACGACAAATCCAGCGAAAACCACAACGTCAAATTGCAAAACTAACGTAAACGACCTTCAGACAAATCCAGCGAGGATCACGTCAAATTACAAAGCCACCGTAAACATCCTTCAGTCGACAAATCCAGCGAAAACCACAACGTCAAATTACAAAGCCACCGTAAACATCCTTCAGTCGTCAAATCCAGCGAAAACCACAACGTCAAATTACAAAATCACCGTTAACATCCTTCAGACGACAAATCCAGCGAAAACCACAACGTCAAACTGCAAAACTAACGTAAACGACCTTCAGTCGACAAATCCAGCGAAAACCACAGCGTCAAATTACAAAGCCACCGTAAACATCCTTCAGACGACAAATCCAGCGAAAACCACAACGTCAAATTACAAAGCCACCGTTAACATCCTTCAGTCGACAAATCCAGCGAAAACCACAACGTCAAATTACAAAGCCACCGTTAACATCCTTCAGACGACAAATCCAGCGAAAACCACAACGTCAAATTACAAAGCCACCGTAAACATCCTTCAGTCGACAAATCCAGCGAAAACCACAACGTCAAATTACAAAGCCACCGTTAACATCCTTCAGACGACAAATCCAGCGAAAACCACAACGTCAAATTACAAAGCCACCGTAAACATCCTTCAGTCGACAAATCCAGCGAAAACCACAACGTCAAATTACAAAGCCACCGTTAACATCCTTCAAACGACAAATCCAGTGAAAACCACAACGTCAAATTGCAAAACTAACGTAAACGACCTTCAGACGACAAATCCAGCGAAAACCACAGCGTCAAATTACAAAGCCACCGTTAACATCCTTCAGTCGACAAATCCAGCGAAAACCACAACGTCAAATTACAAAGCCACCGTTAACATCCTTCAAACGACAAATCCAGTGAAAACCACAACGTCAAATTGCAAAACTAACGTAAACGACCTTCAGACGACAAATCCAGCGAAAACCACAACGTCAAATTACAAAAGCACTGTAAACGACCTTCAGACAAATCCAGCGAAGATCACGTCAAATTACAAAGCCACCGTAAACATCCTTCAAACGAAAAATCCAGCGAAAACAACAACGTCAAATTACAAAAGCACTGTAAACGACATTCACGCTACAAATCAAGTGAAAACAACGTCAGTTTACAAAGCCGCCGTAAACGACCTTCAGACGACAAATCCAGCGAAAATGACGACGGCAGACAACATAATCCCGTTAAACCAGACAAGACAGATTGGTGGGAAGAGAACGGTGGGAACAATTACAACTGTATTCTTGCAACAAAACCCTGGATATTCTTCTGACATTTGACCATTCGCTCTGTGTGTGTGTGTGTGTGTGTGTGTGTGTGTGTGTGTGTGTGTGTGTGTGTGTATGTATATATGTGTCTGTCTGTCTGTCTGTCTGTCTGTCTGTCTGTCTGTGTGTTTGTATTTGTGTGTGTGTGTGGGCGCGCGCGCGTATGTATATATATATATATATATATATATATATATATATATATATATATACATATATTTGTGTTTAAATGTGCGCGCGCGTGTGCGCGCGCGTGTGTGTGTGTGTGCACGCGCACGCGCGAGTTAAGTGCATATGTGTGGACGCATGTATGCGTGTGTGCGTGTAGTGACTGTGTGTGTGTTTGTTTGTTTGTTTGTTTTGTTGTTGTTTACTTGTTTTCTGGAGGGAGGGGTAAGCATTTTCTGATAATATATACTGTCATACGACATGTCTTGGTCTAGATCGTGCTTATGCCATTCTGAATTTGTCAAGCAAGATAACGATGATAGCAGCTCTATTCTAAGGATTGGGTAGACACGTTCCTGCTGTATCGTCTACCAGTATGTTTTGTTGTTGTTGTTGTTATCGTCATTGTCGTTTTCGTTACTGAAAACGTGGTGTGATTATTGTTGCTGTAGTCATTCTAATCATTGTTGTTGTTTTCTGTTGTTGTTGATGTTATGACTGGTGGTGGTGGTGGCGGCAGTGATGGTGGTGGTGGTGGTGTGTCCATAGCAACAGACGACGTTTCCATATTAACACGATGCCATTCGTTGTAAACTAGGTATCCCAGAGTTCTTCCAGTAAGATTGCTTGGAGTCGATCGGCAATGCTGTCAACGGATGTAATGATGTTGTGGTGTAATGATTATATAATCTGACTGTGTTCAGTGACTTTGATTTCTGTGAAGTATGCATCAGTACGTTGAGGATACAATAGGTGGTGGTAGTGGTGGTTAGTGTTCTTGTTTCTGTTGCTTGCGCATATGATGAAGGGAGGCAGTTTTAACATCTTTGTTGTGGGTTTTTTTTTCTTTTGCTTCATGCAGTGATCTAGAGGCCAGACTGGGTGGGCTTAGCAGTGTGAGTTAACGTGTCAAAGATGCGGCATGCCCGGTGCCTCAGATATAGAACAGAGATCGATGGAGATTGTTGGCGGTGGTTTTGTTCTTTGTGGACATAAAGTAAAAAGTATCATGATGGCCCTGATATGAATTCCGTGGATGGTTCGAGCTTTAAGTAATCAGTGCAGCTTTTGTGTGTGTGTGTGTGCGCGCGCGCGCGCCTGCAGGCACGCGTTTGTGTGTGCGTGTATTTCTGAATGTGTGCGTGTCTCTGTGTGTGTATGGAGGTACGTGTGTGTCAAATGTTTTGTGCGTGTGTGGGTGGGTGTGAATGTTTGTGTGAGGGATTTGTGTTGCTCTGTATGTCTGTCTGTCTGTCTGTTTTCCCTTCAGCTTTCATTTCTCTCTTACTTTCTATTTTCTCATTTTTGCGCTTGATGAGGTACGTCTTGCTTCGTTTCTTCTTCACATTCTTCTTTCCCTTTTCTGTCTTCCATCTTATTCTTTTCATCTCTTTCTTCTCCTTGTTCTCTGCTTCTTTCTTTCTATCTTTTGCTCGCCTTATTGTTTCTTTTTTTTTTTTTTTTTTTTTTTTTTTTTTTTTTTTTTTTTTGAAGTTAACGTCCCATGTTTATCCAAAAGGGAATTTCAAAAATTTAAACGAAGGCTGACTAAGAAGCAAGAAAGAGAGAACGAAATAATTTCTTCAGTGAAAAGATAACAGCAGATAGAAAGAAGTAAAAAAAACAAGATGGAAAGAAAGAAGCAAACGAAATGGTGATCACGTGATATGTAGATTTGTAGATCTGTAGATCGCGTGAGGTACATAACGACATTTTACGGGGGAAGGAGGGAACGCAAAAGACGGGCATTTTTTTTTATGTTGGTGAATATTATCATAACAAGAAAACGTGGATTTATAAAAGAAATAGAATAGGGAAAGAAAGAACAAAGAAAGATAGAAAGGCAGAAAGAAAGAAATGACAAAGAAAGAAAGGAAAGGACAAAGAAAGACAGAAAGAAAGAAAGGAAAAGAAAAACGAATAAAGATAGGCAAAGCCAGAGAGAAAGAAAGAACAAGGAGGATTAAAAAAAAAATTAAAAGCTGAAAACAATAAAATGGCGTCACATACATATGCAGTTTCAGTTTCAGTTTCTGAAGGTGTCACTGCGTTCGGACAAATCCACACTGCACCACATCTGTTGGGCACATGCCAGACAGCAGCATAACCCGACGCGTTTAGTCAGGCCTTGAGTGCATGCATACATTAATATTGATTTTGTGATCCTACCACAGTGAATTTCTTCTACCAGGGGACAACACGCTCGTTGTCATGGATTCTTTTTCAGTGCGCCAAGTGCGTGCTGCACACGGGACCTCCATTTATCGTCTCACCCGAATGACTAGACGCTCAGTTTGATTTTTTTTGTCAAACTTTGGGAGGAAGGGCGAAGGCGGGATTCAAACCCAGACCCTCACGGACTCTGTATTGGCAGATGAGCGTTTTAACCATTCTGCCACCTTCCAGCTCCATACATACAAATTCGAATATGAAAGCGGCCTCAGAATCATGCTAAAAATTAAATGTCTTAACTAGATCCATCGTAGTTCAGTATACGTGCTGATGAAATGGATTGTACGCATTATACGAAGAGAGAACGCCACATCTCCCGGACAGGTCTTCACTGGAAGCCAGAAGGTAGGCGCCAAGAGAGGAAGGCCAAAGAACGCCCATGGTGCAGGACGGTCGAAGGTGAACTCAAGACCATGAAGCACAGCTGGAGCAGCATTCAGAGACTGGTCCAAAACAGACGAGAGTTGCGGTTCCTCGTTGCAGCTCCATATGCCAGGGGACATAATTTGCAGTAAGTGTATTTTGATGATACACGTCAGTGCTTTAAATATCTACGAAACTTTAATTGATGATACACATTTACAGACAGTGCTGTTGTTTCAACAAGTCACACCACTTGCTTTGTGCTGATTGTAAATGGCTTTCTTTTTTTTTTTTTTTTTTTTTTTTTTTTTTTTTGCTCCGTTGTTTTTGTATTGTCTTTTTCTTCTTACGATTGATGTTGTCCAAGTTCTCTTTTGGGCTGAATGCTACCACCGCAGTGTCCACATCGATCGAAACTACAATTCAACGAGAGTTTGGGTTGGGATGTTTATTTCCGTCTCCTTGATATTCCCAGCCTTACAGGCATAATTCATATG
>NC_134876.1:29959606-29962106 GCF_041734735.1 Babylonia areolata
ACAGGTGAATGAATACACACATACAGACAACAGACAGGTGAGTGAATACACACATACAGATACACAGACAGGCAGTCAGACAGACAGAAAGACGGACAGACACACATACAGGATAGACAGACAGACGGACAGAGATACAGACAGGTACAGACACACACACACACAAAAAAAAAAAAAACGAAAAACAGACAGAGGTGATTTGAGGAGCTAAAATCGCGTGACAAGCATCGTTTTTCCTTACTTCCTAATCTTCGAAGAAAAGAAGAAGAAAAAAAAGGATTAGGAGGCAGACTGTGCATGAACACGCAAACTTTGTAGAACAGAGTTTAGTTATGTTTGTTTGTTTGTTTGTTTTCTAATTCTTTTCTTTTCTCTTTTTTTTTTCGCCTTTAGTTTTCTTTTCTTTTTTTCTTTTCACTGGTCCATGCTGCCCAGTATGGAAAAAATACAACAACAAAAAAACCCAACAAAAACGGGGGGTGGGGGTGTGGTGTTGATGGAGATATGGATGATGGTGTGAGCAATGTAAGTGGTCTGGAGGTGGGTTGGGCGGGTAGTGGTGGAGGGAAGGGGAGAAGGGGTGGAGGGAAGGAGAGGGGGTATGAGACAACTGGAATGCTAACCATATATGTGATCACTCTGGACATTTTGCTAGACGCTGTGGGAATTTTCGTGATTCTGGGTCTGATGTCTTTTTTTTGTCTTTTTTTTTTTTGTCTTTTTTTTTTCTAATTAGAAAAAAATTATTATAATCAGTACTTCCGTGTCTGGTTTGGTTTTCATCATGGAAAGGGGATGAAGGGTTGTTGGTTTGTTGGTGGTAGCAGTTTTGTGTTGTTGTTGATGAAGTATGGTTGTAGTGTAGTGCTTTAAAAAAATGACACTACGTGATCCATACATATATATACATGCATGCACACACACACACACACACACAGAGTGTGAGTGTGTGTGTGTGGGCGTGCGTGTGTGTGTGCGTGTGTCACTTTTGATAAGGTGTCGGCCTATTTTGCATGTACATAGATGGAGATTCGCATATACGCTGAGAGACTGTTGTCTGCATGTGTAGAATAGTCTCTGAGACTTTTCTTTGTTTATGTTTAATGTTTGTTTTTCTTGGACAATACCCATGAAATTGTGAACCCCATGTTATTATGGCAATTATGGTAATAACAGTAAACACTTTCAGTTTCTCTTTGCTATCTGTGTGTGTGTGTGTGTGTGTGTGTGTGTGTGTGTGTGGTGTTTTGTTTTGTTTTGTTTTGTTTTGTATTTCTTTTTATCACAACAGATTTCTCTGTGTGAAATTCGGGCTGCTCTCCCCAGGGAGAGCGCGTCGCTACACTACAGCGCCACCCCCTTTTTTTCTTCTTTTTTCTGCGTGCAATTTTATTTGTTTTTCCTGTTGAAGTGGATTTTTCTACGGAATTTTGCCAGGGACAACCCTTTTGTTGCCGTGGGTTCTTTTACGTGCGCTGAGTGCATGCAAGCACACGGGACCTCGGTTTATCGTCTCATCCGAATGTAGCACACTTATGTGTGTGTGTGTGTGTGTGTGTGTGTGTGTGTGTGTGTGTGTGTGTGTGTGTGTGTGTGTGTGTGTGTGTCACACACACTGAAAATGTCCGCAGGGGACATTATAAAGGGGGAGAAAGTTCCCTGAGAACATTTCCAGTGTTCCACCACTAATAATATTCACTTCTCCCTCCCTTCAGCTCGTTCCCTGTCCTACTGTACCCAGCCCCCCCTTACCTTGTTTTACTCTCTCCCACTATCTCCCCTTTCTTGTCATTCCCCCTATACCCCCTTCCCTGTCTACTTACTTATACCCTTCTAACGCCCACACCATATCCTCTCCTACTCTCCATTCCCCCACCCCCTGTCCGACCTTCTACCCCATGCAGTACCTACCACCCCCTCTAATCTCCCCCCCTTGTCCTACAGTCCCATTTGACCCCCCCCCCCTCCCTCCCCCATCTTATGCCCTTCCCTACCATCCCCTCTGTCATACCATCCCCACCCCCACCCCCGGCATGCCCCTCCCTTCTGCCCCCACCCCCATGCCTTTCCCTCTGTCCTACCGTCCTCCAACCCTCCCCCCCTCACCACCCCCTTTCCCTCTGTCCTACCGTCCTCCACCCCCACCCCCACCCCCCCACCCCCTTTCCCTCTGTCCTACCGTCCTCCAATCCCCCCCCCCCCTCACCTCCATGCCTTTCCCTCTGCCCTAACGTCCCCCATGCCCTTCCCTCTGTCCTACCGTCCTCCACCCCCTCCCCGCAAGCCCCTCCCCTTCGCTCCCCTCACCCCCATGCCTTTTCCTCAGTCCTACCGGCCTCCAATCCCCCCCCCACCTCCATGCCTTTCTCCCTGTCCTACCGTCCTTCCACCCCCCCCCCCCCCCCTTACCCCTTTCCTACCGTCATCCACTCCGCATGCCCCTCCCTCCTGCCCTCACCCCCATGCCTTTACCTCTGTCCTCCTCCACCACACCCCCACT
>NC_134876.1:29967106-29974606 GCF_041734735.1 Babylonia areolata
TGGTACACTGTCCAAGTTTCGCAGGCGTACAGTAGTGTGGGGATAACTACTGCTCTGTAGACCTTTAGCTTGGTCTCAAGACTAATGCCTCTTCTGTTCCAGACATTTGCACTGAGTCTGCCAAAAGTTGCGCTTGCTCTTGCAATCCTGACGTTCACTTCATCGTCGATGGTCGCATTTCGTGACAGTGTGCTGCCAAGGTATGTGAACCGCTCCACCGCACTGAGTCTCTGACCGTTGACTGTGATGTTGGGCTCAACGTAGGGTTTCCCTGGGGCTGGCTGATGAAGAACTTCAGTTTTCCTCGTGCTGATGGTAAGGCCGAAGTTCCTGCTGGCAGTGGCAAACTTGTCAACGCTGAGTTGCATGTCAGCTTCAGATCCAGCGTTGAGGGCACAATCATCAGCAAACAAAAAGTCTCTGATGATGTCTGTCATGACCTTCGTTTTTGCTTGAAGCCTTCTGAGGTTAAACAACTTGCCATCTGTTCGGTACTTTAGGCCGATTCCAACATCGCCATCTCTGAAGGCATCAGTAAGCATTGCAGAGAACATGAGGCTGAACAGCGTAGGAGCCAGGACGCAGCCTTGCTTGACACCATTTGTGACAGCAAAAGGAGCAGATGTTTCGCCATTGTCCTGGACTCGAGCCTGCATGCCTTCATGGAATTGGCTGACCAAGGAAATAAATTTCCGAGGGCATCCGTACTTGGCCATGATCTTCCACAGTCCCTCTCTACTCACGGTGTCGAAGGCCTTAGTGAGGTCGACATAGGTGGAGAACAGATCAGCATTTTGCTCCTGACATTTCTCTTGCAGCTGCCTTGCAGCAAACACCATGTCGGTGGTTCCGCGCTCTTTCCGGAATCCACATTGGCTCTCAGGCAAATGACCTTGGTCAAGGTGTGCTGTGAGGCGGTTTAGTAGGATCCTGGCAAGTATCTTGCCTGCGATGGAGAGCAAGGAAATGCCCCGGGACTACCGACACGGGGAGAGTATTGATACGGGACTACCGACACGGGGAGAGTATTGATACGGGACTACCGACACGGGGAGAGTATTGATACGGGACTACCGACACGGGGGGTGGGGGGGGGAATATTGATACGGGACTACCGACACGGGGGGGAATATTGATACGGGACTACCGACACGGGGGGGGGGGGAATATTGATACGGGACTACCGACACGGGAGGAGTATTGATACGGGACTACCGACACGGGAGGAGTATTGATACGGGACTACCGACACGGGGGGCGGGGGGGGGGGGGGTATTGATACGAGACTACCGAAACGGGAGGAGTATTGATACGGGACTACCGACACGGGGAGAGTATTGATACGGGACTACCGACACTGGGGGGGAGTATTGATACGGGACTACCGACACGGGGGGGAATATTGATACGGGACTACCGACACGGGGGGAGTATTGATACGGGACTACCGACACGGGGGGGTATTGATACGGGACTACCGAAACGGGAGGAGTATTGATACGGGACTACCGACACGGGGGGGGGGGGGGGGGGGGGTATTGATACGAGACTACCGAAACGGGAGGAGTATTGATACGGGACTACCGACAACGGGGGGAATATTGATACGGGACTACCGACACGGGGGGAATATTGATACGGGACTTACCGACACGGGGGGAGTACTGATACGGGGACTACCGACACGGGGGGGAGGGGGGGTATTGATACGAGACTACCGTATCAGTATCAGTAGCTCAAGGAGGCGTCACTGCGTTCGGACAAATCCATATACGCTACACCACATCTGCCAAGCAGATGCCTGACCAGCAGCGTAACCCAACGCGCTTAAAAGCATCCCCGGCGGGATTCGAACCTCCGACCTCTGGATTAGAAGTCCAGCGCGCTATCCACTGCGCTACGGAGACTACCGAAACGGGAGAAGTATTGATACGGGACTACCGACACGGGGGGGAATATTGATACGAGACTACCGACACGGGAGGAGTATTGATACGGGACTACCGACACGGGGGGAGTATTGATACGGGACTACCGACACTGGGGGGGAGTATTGATACGGGACTACCGACACGGGAGACTACCGACACGGGGGAGTATAGACACGGGGGAGTACTGACATGGGAGTAGTATCGATACGGGAGACTACCGACACGGGGGAGTATCGATACGGGGGGTGGGGGGGGGGTATCGATACGGGGGAGTATAGACACTGGGGAGTATCGATACGGGGGGAGTATCGATACGGTGGAGTACAGACACGGGGGGAGTACCGACACGGGGGAGTATCGATACGGGGGAGTACCGACACGGGTGATTATCAACACGAGGGAAGTATCGACACGGGGGACTACCGACACGGGGGAGTATCGATACGGAGGACTACCGACACGGGGGAGTATCGATACGGAGGACTACCGACACGGGGGAGTATCGACACGGGGGAGTATCGATACGGAGGACTACCGACACGGGGGAGTATCGATACGGAGGACTACCGACACGGGGGCAGTATCGATACGGAGGACTACTGACACGGGGGAGTATCGACACGGGGGAGTATCGATACGGGGGAGTACCGACCACGGGGAAGTATCGACACGGGGGGAGTATCGATACGGGGGACTACCGACACGGGGGAGTATCGATACGGAGGACTACCGACACGGGGGAGTATCGATACGGAGGACTACCGGCACGGAGGACTACCGACACGGGGGAGTATCGATACGGAGGACTACCGACACAGGGGACTATCGACACGGGGGAGTATCGATACGGAGGACTACCGACACGAGGGAGTATCGATACGGGGGGTGGGGTGGGGGAGTATCGATACGGAGGACTACCGGCACGGGGGACTATCGACACGGGGGACTATCGACACGGGAGAGTATCGATACGGAGGACTACCGTCACGGGGGAGTATCGATACGGAGGACTACCGGCACGGGGGACTATCGACACGGGGGAGTATCGATACGGAGGACTTACCGACACAGGGGACTACCGACACGGGGGAGTATCGATACGGAGGACTACCGACACGGGGGAGTATCGATACGGAGGACTACCGACACGGGGGACTATCGACACGGGGGAGTATCGATACGGAGGACTACCGACACGGGTGACTATCGACACGGGGGAGTATCGATACGGAGGACTACCGACACGGGGGACTATCGACACGGGAGAGTATCGATACGGAGGACTACCGACACGGGGGAGTATCGATACGGAGGACTACCGACACGGGGGAGTATCGATACGGAGGACTACCGACACGGGGGAGTATCGATACGGAGGACTACCGGAACGGGGGAGTATCGACACGGGGGGAGTATCGACACGGGGGACTACTGACACGGGAAAGTATCGACGCGCTCCTTTCGCCACACACCAGAAGGAATGTGCAGATGAAAGAAAGATGAGAGACACTGACATTGATACTGACAGAGAGACAAACAGATCGACTGGTTAGAAGACATGGACAGACACTTAAGGTATGTGCAAGGACACACATATTGCACGCACGAATACACGCAAGCACGCAAGCAAGCGCACATTGGTACTTACGCACACACACATACACACACGCTCGCACGCGCACACACACACACACACACACACACACACACGCACGCACGCACGCACACACACACACACACACACATGCTCAAGCATACGCACAAGCGCACACATTAACACAAGTGTTTTGTTTAGCGGGGAACGAAAGTAATCCATTGCCCATTGATGAGTCAGTCTCGGGTTTTGTTTGTTTGTTTGTTTGTTTTTTGGGGGGGGTCTTTTCTTCTTTTTTTTTTCTTTTTTTTGATAATCAACGATAACGAATCCCTAAATCCTCTGTGCCTGATTCCTTCCGCCCAGCTGATTAACGTCTCCAAAGTAAACACTAAACCGTCGGACACAAACACGAGCTGGTCTCTGTGTGTTTCCGCTGTGTGATTGAACGATCATGATATCATGTAATAACAAGACACAGCAACAAGCATGCACGCAAGCACTCACCTAAGCACGTGCACACACACTCACACACATGCGCGCGCATGCACGCACGCACGCACGTACACACACATACACACAAATGCATGCCTAAACACAGACACACAGACACACACACGCACAACCACACACACACACACGCGCGCGCACACACACACACACACACACACACACACACACACACACACACACACACACACACAAACATGCAAACACACTGACTCGGACACACAGACACAAACACACACAGACACACACACACACACACACACACACACACACACACACGCAGAGGCGGGGAGCGAGAGGCAATTAAGAAAATGAAAATGAGCCATTAACCACAGCAATCGTGGCTGAGTGAAAATGACTCAGAAAATGTTGCAGCAAGATTCATTCTGAAGGTCAAATTGGAAATGTTGTGAATGTCTTTTCTTGTGATGAAGTAATGAAACAGAGTAATTTCAGGGGATTCATTGCCCAATCGGTAGTTGTTATGTTACCGGTAATGATTGTTACAAATTTTATTGTAAATGTGCTCATAACGCGCGCGCGCACACACACTCACACACATAAACATGTGTGTGCGCGCGCGCGTGCGCACACACACACACACACACACACACACACACACACACACACACACACACACACCAATGTTTTGTTCTCCCAGTGGTGTCAATCAGCGACTTCTTCTCGACGGTAGCTAGTATACTGTGGAGTATCACTGTGGAGTGATGGCCCAGAGGTAACGCGTCCCCATAGGAAGCGAGAGAATCTGAGCGCGCTGGTTCGAATCACGGCTCAGCCGCCGATATTATCTCCCCCTCCACTAGACCTTGAGAGGTGGTCTGGACGCTAGTCATTCGGATGAGACGATAAACCGAGGTCCTGTGTGCAGCATGCACTTAGCGCACGTAAAAGAACCCACGGCAACAAAAGGGTTGTTCCTGGCAAAAATTCTGTAGAAAAATCCACTTTGATAGGAAGAACAAATAAAACTGCAAGCAGGAAAAATTACAAACAAAAAAAAAAAATGGGTGGCGCTGTAGTGTAGCGATGCGCTGTCCCTGGGGAGAGCAGCCCGAATTTCACACAGAAATCTGTTGTGATAAAAAGAAATACAAATACAAATTTCCTACACATCGCAGGGGGAGTCCCCAGCTGTTCTTATACACCGTATTTTCTGTGTTTATAGCACAAGGGAATTTTGCACTCTAAATTGACTGGCGGTGAAAGGGTTAAACATAAAACGGGACTGACTTGGAATGCTGAACGATGCAAGACATGCTCGGAAGTGATTAGGGGGGGGGGGGGGGGTAGATATGGCAAGGGGGTGGGGGGGGGGGGATTAGAAATTTTTAAAAACTGTAGATTAACCTAGAAATCTTTCACAGTAACGAAATACGCCATTGTAACGTCCACGTCTAGGCTGACAAAAGATTTATTAAAAAAAATAAAGTGTTGTCAGTTTTTAAGCTTTGTTTCGTGAGGTCATGTAGATTCTTGTGACGTGGGTTTTTTGTTTTTGTTTTGGTTTTGGTTTTTTTATCAACAAAATCCCTGGAGGATTTCATTGTTATATTAAGTGACAGTATACGAGGCTGGTTTGTTCAGTTTGGCTCACTGATAGTGCGCAACGTCTGAAAACTTACCCACAAGACACACCTTTTGACAAAAAGGAGTGATTATGTAAGTCTTATGCATTTGTTTTGCCAAGGATTGTTTACTGTCATTCTGTTCTTGCCGACATTCCAAAAACTTCACTGGATAAACTTCAAAGAGTTCAGAACAATGCTGCTTCGACTTATTTTCAGATCCTCCAAATTTGAACCATGTTACTCTTCTCTTCCAATCTCTTCACTGGCTACCAGTTTCAAAAAGAATTGAATACAAGCTTTCTGCTCTGACGTTTTCTGCCCTCTCAAGCTCTGGTCCTCGCTACCTCTCTGATCTCCTTGAAGTGTATATTCCAACTTGTCACCTTCGTTCTGCTTCTGATACTAGGCTTTAAAAAAAAACTGTTCTAAAGAAGAAACAACAGAGTCAAATGTCTTTTTCTTTCCAGGCTCCGTCATTGTGGAACAATCTACCAGAAAATGTGTTTCATTCTGTCTCGCTGAAATCTTTTAAGCCTGGTCTGAAAACACATCTTTTCCAACAGCAGTAACACCATTTTCTTTGTTTTGTTTTGTTTTTGTTTTTGTTTTCTGTTGTTGTTTTTTGGTGTTTTTTGTTTATTTTGTTTATTTTTTTTATTTTTTGGTTTTTGTTTTTTGTTTTTTTTGGTTTGTTTTTTTGACTCACTTGTGTAAACAAAGTGAGTCTATGTTTTAACCCGGTGTTCGGTTGTCTGTGTGTGTGTGTGTGTGTGTGTGTGTGTCTGTGTGTCTGTGTGTCCGTGGTAAACTTTAACATTGACATTTTCTCTGCAAATACTTTGTCAGTTGACACCAAATTTGGCATAAAAATAGGACAAATTCAGTTCCTTCCAGTCATCTTGTTTAAAACAATATAACACCTCAGGGATGGGCACAAAAAAATATAAAAATGAAGCCTAATTATATGCAAACCTCATTTACTGTTATATTTATATTTTTTGTATTCTCTAAACTTGGCACTTTGACCTCTTATTCTGACACAACAACAAGAGGAGTCATTATTATCATTTTTAGTTTAAACAGGAACTTCCTTTGCTAAGCATGGAATTTTTATTTATTTTGCAAACGTTTTGGTGCAGATAGTAAAAAAGGGAAATTACTCTGTAATTAATGCTAGGGGACTTAATTTATCACAAGTGAGTCTTGAAGGCCTTGCCTCTCTTGTTGTTGTTGTTTTTTTCCTGATCTTGGTGTGATTATTGTTGTTGTTGCTGTTGCTGCCACGTCATCAGCACCGTTTCACTGGCATTGCTCCCACGCCGCTCATTCCGAGTCCCCTAAACACAGCCACACCCGGGTCAGTCTGTCACACTCCCAGCGTCGGCAGTCCGCAGGGAACTATAGATGTTAGGTCGCCAGGCGGCCACACACTAGAGGAGACCCTGCACTGCTGCTGAGTCACTTCGGTGGTGTTCAGTGGTGCCTGTTCTGATTTAACGTACTTAGGACACCACCTACTAAGCCCCCTACTAACGACAATAATGGCTTCGTCGCGGGGCCAGACTGAGTGAGCGTCCCTCCTAGAGTGGAGACCGCCACCACGTCCCTCCAACAACAGTCCCCCATGAATCTGCCGACACTGTAGACATTGACAGGACTCACCCCAAGCACGGAAGTGGAAGGGTATCGAAACTGAGGTCACCATGAGAGCAGGGCATGAAAAGCTTTGAGACTGTTTTGTTTACTATTGATGATGATGAAGGAAGAGGAGGATGACTATGACAATGTTTCTATAGAAGTCCATTTTGGTTTTGGACTACATGAAAAGGCTGCACTCTACGCTTCCTGTCATAATGATATCCCGGTGTTGCAGTGT
>NC_134876.1:29982106-29992106 GCF_041734735.1 Babylonia areolata
TCTGCTTGGTCGTTATAAAGGAATCCAGTATGGGATGGTATCCAACAAAAATCAACATTTGTACCCTTCACAAATAGGGAGTGCAATAAATACCTAATTTCAAACAATAAATCTTCTCTTTGATTATTCTCAAAAAGGAGCAAACTTTTTAAAACAGATTGAGAATCAACACAAAATAGGATAGTACTTACTATCATTGGTAAATCAACAAGATGATTTAAAGCCATAAGGATGGCCACCAATTCAGCTGTAAAAATTGAATGTCAGTTACCTAAACAATATGATTTTTCTGTTTTTAGGCCAGGAATGACAAAAGCAGATCCTGCACTGCACTGCTATCATCCAGGACCGAGCCATCAGTGTAAACTTTTAAATGATAATCAAAATTTTCTTCTAATTCAATTCAGATGCTGCTATAAAATGTGGAGCACGTATGTTGAAAGAATGTAATATATATTTCCCTCCTCAATGGAATCTGCTGTGTAACTTAGATCCTAGTTCTGTTGTTGTGTTGCTTTTTTTTCTTCTTCTTCTTCTTCTTCTTCTTTTCATTTTTGTTGGGTTGGTTGTTGTTTTTTTGTTGTTTTGGGGTTGTTGTTTTTTAACATATAAACATGAATGTGCTTGCATGAATACACATGCATGCACACACACACACACACACACACACACACACACACACACACACACACACACACACACACCACCACCACCACCACCACCACCACCACCACCACCACATATGGACCTGTGCACGCACAAATACACACGCAAACATACACACACACACACACACACACACACACACACACACACACACACACACTTGTGCAAACGCACACTCACACGGACACACACAGACACACACACACACACACACACACACACACACACACACACACACACACACACACACACACACACACGTGTTGTGTTTAGTTCAAAGCGATATCCCCCCCTCTCTCTCTCTCTCTCTCTCTCTCTCTCTCTCTCTCTCTCTCTCTCTCTCTCTTTTAAAGTTCCTCTGATTCTGGACACCTAGACACACACACACACACACACACACACACACCACCACACACACACACACCACACACACACACACACACACACACACACACACACGAAGTAGAAAGTTTTCTTGACAGAACAGAACATATTGAACTCTCTTTTTTTTTCTTTCTTTTTTTTTTCTTTTTTTGCATGGTCTCACACTGCCTTCCCCAGCAAAACTGATACAGGAAAGAATCTGGAGCTGGACAGGCTGTGACTGTCCTTTATAATCTGGTTTTGTTGGTGTTGTTTTTTTCATTTTATTTATTTATTATTGTTATTATTTTATTATTATTATTATTATTATTACTACTACCTTTTTTCTTTTCTTTTTTGTATAATTATTATTTATTTATTTATTTATTTCTGTAAGCTTATCTATTACTTATTCACCTTTTTTTTACATTATAATATTATTTATTTATTTACTTATTTATTTGTGTAAGCTTATCTATTATATATTCACCTTTTTTTTTCTATTTTTCTTTTTTTCGCCCTCAAGGCCTGACTAAGCGCGTTGGGTTACGCTGCTGGTCAGGCATCTGCTTGGCAGATGTGGTGTAGCTTATATGGATTTGTCCGAACGCAGTGACGCCTCCTTGAGCTACTGAAACTGAAACTGAAACTGTTTTTTTCATATACGTTTTTGTTTTTTTTATGATTGAAGAGTATGTCAGGAACTGTTTGCCTGCCTGTGTAATGGTTTTAAAACGCAACGCACATTTCTTAACGTAAAACAAACAAAACGGCGCATAGTGATGGCTTGTGGCGGGTAATTGGTTTTATCCACACACAAAAATTTGGTAAGGGTCAGGTGCTTGAATGAGAAACTACTCTAACCGTAAGCCATAAACAGACATTAGACTCAGAGCGCAAGCCTTTAGCCACAGCCAGGATTAGGTATCCGTGCTTGAAGCTCAGAATGCTCTGTCTGTCTCTATCTCTCTATCTCCAAGCGCGTTGGGTTACGCTGCTGGTCAGGCATCTGCTTGGTAGATGTGGTGTAGCGTATATGGATTTGACCGAACGCAGTGACGCCTCCTTGAGCTACTGATACTAATACTGACACTGTCTCTGTCTCTGTCTCTCTCTCTCTCTGTCTGTCTGTCTGTCTCTCTCTCTCTCTCTCTCTCTCTCTCTCTCTCTCTCTCATTTCTGATGATGGTTTTATATCAGATTTGGTTTGGAGCACTCCAGTTTCAGTTTTAATCAGCTATGTTTCTCTAAGATTACGCAAAAACCAAATTCGATTTCAAGACACATTTTCACACACACACACACACACACACACATACACACACACATATATATATAATCAGAAAGGGAAAGGTGGGTGAGAGTTGTCAGGGAGGGTGGTGTGGAGTTTTTTAATGCACGAAAAATGGAGAGCATGAGAAAGCGACATAAAATCTGACGATCAAATATGGGGGGTTGGGGGGGGGGGGGGTGAGGGTGCGGAATCATTGTGACATTTATTATCTTCTTCGTAATATGAAATATGTCTCGAGTTACATTCTTTGAACTGAGATAAGAAGAGAAAAGGGGAGAAATCTTTTTGTGAGTTTAATATAAAGATGGATTGGCATAGCTTTCCAAGAAAAATGAACACAATAACGGGCAGGTCAGGCGCGTGCACACACACACACACACACACACACACACACACACACACACACACACACACACACACACGAACGCAAGCACGCACAAACACACACATACAAGCACGTACACTTCATACATACATACATCCATCCACTTATCCATCCATCCATACATACATACATACATACGTCCATCCATCCCTCCATCCCTCTACACGTCCATCCATCTATCCATCTATCCATCCATCCATCCATCTATATTCTATCATTAGCAAGCAAATGATGATCTTAATAGTGGTTCTGATGCGTTGTGATCGGTGTAAGGGGAGGGAACTGTGGAAGGGAAACGTTCAGTCTCTTCTCGCTTGATATTTTGATATTCAACATTCAGCTTCAGCGGAAAACTGTCCATTTTTAAACGTTGACAAAAAAAAAAAAACAGCATGCGTTGCTGAAAATGTGAATTCATCTTTGATATTAGAAGGCATAGACCATCCCCATTAGGTTTCGTTTTCAAGAAACCATCCTTATATAACCATGATACAGACAAAGATATATATATATATATATATATATATATCTTTGACAAAAGCTAGAATCTATACATAATCGGGGAGCTGGCTGATTGGTTTTGATCCACACACACACACACACACACAAACACGCACGTACGCACGCACGCACGCACGCACACGCACACACACACACACACACACACCACGCTCGCAGTTATGGCAACTCACAGAATAAAACACAAACTTGCTAAAAAAAAATTTTAAAAACCTCTCTCTCTCTCTCTCTCTCTCTCTTGTGTACCTTACATACCGACCCTAGGAAGAAAATTCTAGAAAAGATATATAATGTTCCCTTTCACAGGCTTACAGATGGTAGAAACGAAAGTATCAGCGGTGTGATATACGAGTAAAAAAGAGATTTTTCCCGTGAAGGCTTATAAACTGAATTTTGTCATTGTACTCGCCACAGGTCTGATGATGTTAATTTCTGAGATAGCATGAAAATGATAAGAGTCCCTTTAAGGGACTCAGCCCTGACACCAGGTTGAAGTGATACTGTCTGCTGATTATCTGCTCATGTTTCACCTCACATAGAATTGCTTCGTTTTTTGTGCATGTGAATCTGATGCCATTTGGTGAAATCTGTTTGTTGTCTTTATTGGAATATCTTTCGCGGATTACTTATAAACTCTCCCCCCAAACTCCTGATATATGTATATGTGAACATGGCCGAAATGCAGTTAATATTCATTCATTTATTCTCTCTCTCTCTCTCTCTCTCTCTCTATCTCTATCTATCTTTCTCTCTCTGTTTTTTCTTTCTCCAATCACTGACACTCACCCTCTCCATTTTATATTTTGTACTCTATCTTTTCCACATTCTGTTCTCTCTCTCTCTCTCTCTCTCTCTCTCTCTGTCCGTCTGTCTGTCTCTCACTCTCTTCCTTTCTTAGTCCCCTCCCCCTTGCCCCCCCTCTCCCCCACATCAACCACCCCCCTTTTCATTCGAATATACAGAAATGTCGATTTCTATTTAATACTAACAATCATCATTATGACAGGAATGATAATAATCCAAATAATAATAATAATATCATTTATTTTAAGTCTAATATCATCATCTTAGATGAACAGACTACAAATAAATAAACGAACGATCTCTCAAACTCCCGATATGTGTATATGTGCTCATGGCCGAAATACAATGGACATTCTCTCTCTCTCTCTCTCTCTCTCTCTCTCTCTCTCTCTCTCTCTCTCTCTCTCTCTCACTCTCTCTCTCTCTCTCTCTCTCTCTCTCTCTCTCTCTCTCTCTCTCTCTCTCTCTCGTTAATGTTGTTATTGTTATTGTTGTCACAAGGACAGATTGGAAGACTGGGCGATGCCTAAAATCTTTATCCTTGAGTAATAAAGTTTTTGAATCTTGAATATCTCTCTCTCTCTCTCTCTCTCTCTCTCTCTCTCTCTCTCTCTCTCTCTCTCTCTCTCTACTCCAGATTATGTATTCAATAGTGTTGCTTTTATTTTTTCGCAACATACTTCTCTGCATAAGATCCGGCCTGCTCTCCCCAGGAAACGTACGTTGGCACAGTGCAGTGTTACCTTTCTTTTGTGCGTCAGCAAGTGCATTTGTTTTTCTATCTGCCCCTTTGTTGCCGCGGGCTCTTTTACGTGTGCTACTCGAGTGCATGCTACACACGAGACCTCGGTTTATCGCCTCATCCGAACTTGTGGACCTCCGCTTTCTAGCCAGCTAGCCGGGCACACAACTAGAAGGCACTGCTCCAGGTCGAAGAGTTTGTTTAGTTTTTAACAACATCGTGGCTTTGTCGAGCAAAGGTGTGTATACACGAGTCTCTGTGTGTGAGTGTGTGTGTTTGTGTGTATGTGTGTGTGTGTGTGCGTGCGTGTTTGTGTGTGTGTGTGTGTGTGTGAGAGAGAGAGAGAGAGAGAGAGAGAGAGTGTGTGTGTGTGTGCTTTTTTCAATCTCTCCTCCACTAGCCCAGCCGTCATCCAAAATAGAAAACAGAGACAGCAAAAAATAAATAAATAAATAAATAAATAGAAATCGCCAGGCAATCATTTTTGTTCACCACATTTGAGCAAACTTTTAGCAGTCCTTCATGAACCATTCACAGACAAGCTTACCGCACGTTTTGCGACATACGCAGACCCAGTTTTAACTCTCTCCATACGAACGGCGAAAGAGACAACGTTAACAGCGTTTCACCCCAATTACCATCATCAAAATATTGCAAGCGGAAGGCTCTTATACTGAAGACGTGAATGCTGACAAAGAATACCACAAATCTAACGACGAAAGCTAAAGGTTGGGTCATTCAGACACCCACTGGACATCCGAGGGGTCTGTGTAGAGGAGAAGAGAGGACTGGCCGTACTGAGTGAGTTAATATCGCATAGAGAGCAAAAAACATCATTCCATCATTCCCGCTCTTTCACAGAAAATCAACTTCGTGTCACCGTAAAGGAGATGACAACATTAATTTTGGTTTTCATTTGCAAAAGAGTGACCCCAGGAGAGAGAAATAATGTCGGCAATCAAAACATGCGATCTCAGTTTGTGCAGGGGACACCTACCCAGCGTCGGAAGTGCTGACACTACACAGAACTGGAACTGACTGGAAATTCGCGTGTTGAAGGTATCTAATCTGTTTTTGATGATCTTCATGCGCGCTAGTTTCAGATTTGTTCCATTTTCTCGCTGTGGTCGTCTGACGCATGCTGAATGAATCCCGCGTTCATAATAAAGTACTTGGGACGGCTTTGAGTCTCTTGGGAGAACTAGAACGACTTTTGAATCTCTGTCTCTGTCTGTCTGTCTGTCTGCCTGTCTGTCTGCCTGTCTGTCTGTCTGTCTCTCTCTCTCTCTCTCTCTCTCTCTCTCTCTCTCTCTCTCTCTCTTCCATTGCTCTGCATGCTTCCAAGCTTTCAGTCGTATCTTGGATTTGCTTCGATTTACTTATCTATATAGTATGCCTCTTGATGTCTATCTGTCTCTGTCTCTGTCTGTCTGTCTACCTGCCTGCCTGTCTGTCTGTCTGTCTCTCTCTCTCTCTCTCTCTCTCTCTCTCTCTCTCTTCTATTGTTCTGTATGCTTCCAAGCTTTCAGCCATATCTTGGATTTGCTTAGATTTACTTATCCATGTATTATGCCTATTAATGTCTCTCTGTCTCTCTCTCTCTGTCTCTCTCTCTCTCTCTCTCTCTCTCTTCCATTGTTCTACATGCTTCCAAGCTTTCAGTCATATCTTGAATTTGCTTAGATTTACTTATTCATGTAGTATGTCTGTTAATGTCTATCTGTCTATCTGTCTTCCTGTGTGCTTACCTGTACAGTTTTCAGTCTCCTCTTTTATTCAGCGGCTGTCTACAGACGTGAACGGAGAGTGATTATTTGAGTGTTAAATAACACGGGAATCGTTTCCAAATTGGACTTACACAATCTTTTCGTTGTGCATCATAAACAACCTAATATCATGCTGCTTTTCTTTTTTGGTGGGGGGGGGGGGGGTTGTTGGGGCTTTTTTGTTGTTTTTGGTGGTGTGTTTTTTGTTGTTTTTGTTTTTGTTTTTTTTGGGGGGGGGTTCTTGATTTTGTTGTTGTTGTTGTTTTGGTTTTTTTGCTTAGGCGCAATTCCAGTTTGAACATCGAGAAAGCAAGCGCCATTTCTGTCCTTTTGTAGAAATAGACTTTGTTCAGCTGCAAAAAGAGACAATTATGTTTTCTTTTTCCTTTCCTCCCCCTCTCTCTCTCTCTTCCTCTCCCTCTCTCTCCCTCTCTTTATGTCATGTGTATGTACCTGTTTTTATTTGAGTGTATGCCTGCCTGTATGTCTTTCTAGTGTGCAGTTTCAGTTTATGATTTGATGTAGCTGTCACCCACTGTGCAAAAGTGAAAGTGGCAAATAACCTCTTTCATCAGAATTGCACAAGCTTTCTTAGTCCAAAACTGATAGCATGTTTATTAATAGGCAGAAATCCACTTTCAATATCGCGAAATCAAATCACCATTCCCGCTCTTTCATAGAAATTTGATTTCGTGTGACAGTAAAAGGTAAGGACAACATTTGGTTTTTATTTGCAAAAGAGTGACCCCAGGAGAGAGAAATCATGTTGGCAATCAAAACAGACGATCTCAGTTTGTGCAGGGGACACCGGCCCAGCGTTAGAAGTGCTGACACTGCATCAATTTGGAACTGACAGTAAACTCGCGTGTCGCTGGAATCTAAGCTGTTTTTGATGATCTCATGTGCTCGTGGAGTGGCCGATTTCAGATTTGCTCCATTTCTTAGACTTGATCATCGAGAAAATGTTGATTGAATCTGGCGTTCATAGCAAAGTACTTGGAACGGCTTTGAGTTTATCGGGAGAGCTAGAATTTTGTTTTTTATCATTATTCGGTGAGATTATAGACTTTGACTCTCTCTGAATTTTTAAAGAAAGTGTTTCAGTCGAAAGGGACATCATCCATCTCCTTTTGTCAGATAATGTAAAGATAATTCGGTCACTTGCTAAATTTATCGCCCTTGCTTGGCACTTTCGTGGCAAGAATTGCTCTGACTTGTAAATGCATACACAACAAAAGAATTGCAGTCTCGAAAGTTAAAAAAAAAAAAAAAAACAGTCATACTACAGCTTTAACTGTCATAGCGTTTACGTTGGATGGTCGATTCAAAGAAGCCGACATTTGTATCGTTTTCTAATAAGCACGGAGAAAGTGCAGATTAACAGAATATGTATAGGTTTACTTTTCTTTTTTCATACTTTTCCTTTAGGTTGATCACGCCGTGAGTTTGTCGAACGTGGGTATAGCCGTTTTTGACATAGGTGTTTTCTATTGTCTTGCAACAGACCTTGTGATTTTCTTTGCAGGTTTGTTGCTACGACCTTGATACATATATTCATGCTGTTTGCTTTGTTTTTATGTGTTAAACGATTATTCTGATGTGTCCTATGCCAATAGGACTGTAATGTCAATGGCATTAAAACATTTTTCAGTTTCTCTTTCTCTCTTCTCTCTCTCTCCCAAGGTTACGTGTGGTTTAAAGCTTTAAGCCATGTCTTGGATTTGCTGAGCATGTAATATTGTCATGTAGATATCTGTCTGTTTGTTTGCTTACCTATGTAGTTCTCGGTTTCCAATCTCTTGTCTAATTCGGCGACCACTAACAGTGATAAACTGAGATTGACAAATAACACAGAAATCGATGTTTTGATCAGACTTGCAGGGGTGTTTCGTTGTGTGACACAAGTAATAAGATTTACAGTTGTATTATAAACAGAAGAATCCAAACATGGGTAGACGAAAGTAACGGGGGAATGGCAAGCTGGTTTAAAAAAAAAATGTTATTCTACTACTGACCAGTTATATACATTATAGCGTTTGTACAGAAACAGTTCACCTGATTTGGTCAATGGAAAAATCAATATATATCCAGATATAATGAATTATCCAGTTGATTGCATTCGTTACTGGTTAATGTCAACTCGGTTGGAAGCAGAGAGACTGCCAAGGAAAGCTTATGTTATGCTTTGTGAGTTAGATGTCTGAGGAAAAACAACGTGGGTGACATAAGTAATGAAATGTCTTTTTCAATTTGGATTTGGATGGTTTGGACAAATCGCGGTATTGAGACAGTTGCTTACCTTTGAAAGAGTTTATCAATGATTAATTGACTGCAAGTGGCAGAATTGGAATATTTGTGTGCAAAATAGTGAGAGGCTTAATATGTATCGTATTTTTAATAACCCTAAATATTGTATGGAATCTTATTTAATGATAAATATGTTCTGACATTTAAAGTCCATAATGACTCCATTTCATTTTGGAACATCTTGTATGAATGTTCACGCGTATCGATTAAAGTATCAAACAGATTTTGATCTATTATGTCCGCTATGTACGCAAACTAAGGAAGATGAAATGAATTTTCTTCTCTTTTTTCCATTTGTAGCATTTGCTAGAGAGATATGTGTTGCCCCAAAGCCCGAAAGTCAAGATTGAGACTACTGATGTCCACTACAAATGCTGATACTGTCTGGAACTTGTGTGTGTGTGTGTGTGTGTTGTGTGTATGTGGTGTGTGTGTGTGTGTGTGTGTGTGTGTGTGTGGTGTGTGTGTGTGTGTGTGTGTGTGTGTGTGTGTGTGTGTGTGCTGCTTCTGTTTCTTTTCCAAGCCTTTTCTTGTATACCTACTTACTTAGCCTTTCACAGGCAAGCTAACAGTGTGTTTGGGGTTGTTTTTATTTTCACAGCCACTAATCCACTTTTACTATCGGGGAAACCAGACAGCATTACTGTTCCTTCTCTCAACGAAAATAAATTTTGTGAAACCGTATAAGACATGACGGCAATCAGTGGTGTTTTTTAGGTTGTTGGGTTTTTTTTCTTTTGTTTGTTTGTTTTTCAAAAGAGCGATGCCAGGGGAGAGAAATCACGTCAGCAATCAAAACGTCCAGTCTTAAAAAAATAAAATAAAATAAAAACAAAAAAAAACCGTCTTAGTAAGCAGAGCAGAGAATCTAGACGAGGGTCCTAGATGCCTGCGTTGCATTAGTTTGGAACTGACGTGAAATTCGCGTGTCGATGGAATCTCTAAGCAGTTTTTGATGATCCCGGGCGCTCGGGGAGAGAGAGAGGCCGGATTCAGATTTGTTCCATTTTTGTTCCTCGCCCTAGTCGTCAGACGACTGCTGACTGACTGAATTCAGGACTTATGATAAAGCACTTGTGGTGGGGTTTCTGGTCTCTCGTGAGACTCAGCTCCTGTAGATGACTGAGGGGGGGGGGGGGACGATATCATAGATT
>NC_134876.1:30002106-30004606 GCF_041734735.1 Babylonia areolata
TAACAAAAAAGCGAAGGACGAAATAAAAAAATTAAAAATTAAAAAAATAAAAAATTGAAAAATAAATTAATGAATTATATATATATATATACTTATTTATACTGATAAATTCGCTATAAACCTACAGGAATGATAACTGCCTGAGACAGGGTGCTATACGAACAATATTTACATTGGTACGGTTCATTCTTCATAGGTTTACGTTACTGTCTTCTGCACAATGATGATCTTGGCACAAAATATCTTGAGAAATGTACGTCTGTAAAAAGTGTGCGCACTAGGTATGCTGGTATCTTGTTGCGATGCACACACATATATGCGAGTGTCTTAGCATGGGTATACCTATTCACACACACACACACACACACACACACACACACACACACACACACATACACACGCGCGCGCGCGCACTCACATACGCACGCACGCGCACACACACACACACACACACACACACACACACACACACAGAGCACTCACAATCACGACGACACAGCCCCTCACCATACCCCTCCTCAACGGACCTATGTGTGACTGCATGTAAGAACACCAGCTTTCCTCAGACAGTAGTCTCTTTTCCATCGGCGCCGCCTTGTGTGTCTTCTTTATTCTTTGTTGTATTGATGGAGTCTCCTGTCGGATCGACGGATGAGTATGCAGGCAGGCTTATCTGTCGGTGTGTGCCTGACCAGCACAGGTGACTTTTTTTTTTTTTTTTAGTGAAAAGGAGTTGTGCAGTCCCTTCCCCCACTCTCTCGCCTACCGACGCTGACAGTCCCACAGGTGCAGATACTGCCACGTGTAGGACGGCCTCGGCAGGTGCAGGTTTTTTCTTCGGAGTTCCGTCTCCTAGGAGGACTTCCAGGCAAGGATAAGAGCTCCCCCTGCCCTTTGGTCATCCTCTTCCGCATTCACAGCCGTTGGGAAAGGCTTCCTCCTCCGCCTGGTCCGTCGGTGGGAGATTTCACATGAGGCAGGTAGTACTGGGTTACAAGGTACCAGTAGCAAAGGCTATTATTAAGCTTAAAATGTACTTTTTCCTTCCCGGCCACCCGGTTCCCTCTCCGATCCCTAACGACCTCAGCGAAAGAGGAATATTTGAAGAGTAAGCGAGCTGAAACACACACACACACACACACACACACACACACACACACACACACACACACACACAGCAAGCTGAAACACACACACACACACACACACAGCAAGCTGAAACACACACACACACACACACACACACACACACACACACACACACACACACACACACACACACACACACACACACACACACAGCGAGCTGAAACACACACACACACACACACACACACACACACACACACACACACACACACACACACACACACACACACACACACACACACACACACACACACACACACACGACAATTGATTGGTACAAGCCTCCCGATCAAAGGAAACATGGATCTATAATATGAGGCTACGCTCTACCGACACCAGATTCCAGACTGACCCTGGGATTGATGTTGGGACCTTGATGAAAGTTCTACCAGAGGCAACCAATTACCCTCAAAGTGGAAAGTTAGTTCAGCGGAGGGTAAAATTCGCGCCAAATCAGTATCGTCGACTTGCCTCTGAGCGTTACTTTCATGTTGGTCGCTCGAATAACACAGGACATATTCCCAGTCAGGTGATGCTAACAGATGATGAATATATACAAACAAGATTGGGAAAATTTGTTTATGAATGCTGCTGCAATTTACTGCATTAACTCTTTCCATACGAACGGCGAAAGAGACGACGTTAACAGCGTTTCACCCCAATTACCATCATCAAAATATTGCAAGTGGAAGGCTCTTATACTGAAGAGGTGAATGTTGACAAATAATACTACAATTCTGACGACGGAACCTAAAGTTTGGGTCATTCGGACACCCACTGGACATCCGAGAGGTCTGTGTAGAGGAGAAGAGAGGACTGGCCGTACTGAGTGAGTTAACTGATTGATTAATTGTGTGTTTTTCATTCTTTCATTCATTTACCATTGCACTTGTGTCTTATAAACCTTACGGTTTCATGACAATAAAATCTATTCTATTCTATTCTATTCACACACTCACACACACACACACACACACACACACACACACACACACACACACACACACACACACACACACACACACACACACACACACACACACTCGACTTGCCTCTGAGCGTTACTTTGATGTTGGTCGCTCGATTTATGTTGGTTTTGCCCTGTGGAAAAAAAAGTAAGAGAAAAAAAGACTTTCCCTGTCTGATAGGCTTGCCATGAGAGAGAGAGAGAGAGACAGAGAGAGACAGAGAGAGAGTGAATGAGAGACAGAGACAGAGAGAGTGAGTGAGAGAGAGACAGAGACAGACAGACAGACAGACAGAGACAGACAGAGACACAGAGAGAGAGACACACACACACACAGAAAGAGAGAGACACACACAGAGATAGAGACAGAAAGAGACAGAGAGA
>NC_134876.1:30012106-30014606 GCF_041734735.1 Babylonia areolata
AATCGTGTTTTTGTTCAGTCTATGTTCGTAAGAACGTTAAGTTAGTTTCATGTATACCGATAACATACCTCTTGTCCTCAGTTATGTAGGGCATCAGTACACCAGTCAGTGAGCTTTACATAACATCCTGCAGTAAAAGAGAGAAAAAGTAAAAACTGATTACTTTTATATAAACATCGTTTCGCCTTTCAAGCGGCTCTGATGCATACTGTGCACACACACACACACACACACTCTCTCTCTCTCTCTCTCTCTCTCTCTCTCTCTCCCCGCTCTCTCTCTCCCCCTCTCCTTCCCTCTCCCTCTCTCCCCCTCCCTCTCTATTTCTTGCTCTCTCCCTATCTCTCCCTCTCTCTCTTTCTCTCCCTCCCTCTCTCTTTCCCTCTCCCTCCCTCTCTCTCCCTCCCCCTCCCTCTCTCTCTCTCCCTCCCTCCCTCTCTCTCTTCTCTCTCTCTCTCTGTTTTACGCTCTCACTCCATCACTCTTGTCCTTACTTCTGTACACATCCTGCACAAAATGACATCCTTTCTTTTCATCAACCACTGGGCATGTCAGCACGAATCAAGCGACCAACATGAAAGCAACGCTCAGAGGCAAGTCGACGATACTAATTTGCGCGATTTTACCCTCCGCTGAACTTTCCACTTTGAAGGTAATTGGTTGCCTCTGGTAGAACTTTCATCAAGGTCCCAACATCAATCCCCAGGTCAGTCTGGAATCTGGTGTCGGTAGAGCGTAGCCTCATATTATAGATCCACGTTTACTTTGATCGGGAGGCTTGTACCGATCAACTATCGTGTGTGTGTGTGTGTGTGTGTGCGCGCGCGCGTGTGTGTGTGTGTGCCAGAGAGAGAGAGAGAGGGGATAGACATGTGAATGTTTTTACACAACTTTCTCTCGGCAATTTCATTATGATATCATCGTTTTCACAGAACGCAATATCGTTTTCAACGAGCACAGGGAAATAAACTCTTTCTTTTTTTTAAACCATAACCTGATCAAGGTGATATCCCAAATTTTTTTCAAGAATAGCAATCTTTTAATATGACTTAGAACGTCTTTTTCTATGGTAATGGATTCTGCCTCTTTTCTCTTTCAGTTGCGCGTAAAAGACATGTTCAGACCAGACAATCATTGGTTTGATATGTACGTCTTAATCGCACAAACTGGGTCTCATTGTCTGATGAGCTTGACTTTACTTACTTCGAATATGTTATGAGGAAGCTGTAAAGCATCTTAGGGAGATGGAAGTCACGCTTTGAGAAAGACACTTGATGTACTTCTTCTTCTTCTTCTGCGTTCACTCGCATGCACACGAGTGGGCTTTTACGTGTATGACCGTTTTTACCCCGCCATGTAGGCAGCCATACACCGTTTTCGGGGGTGTGCATGCTGGGTATGTTCTTGTTTCCATAACCCACCGAACGTTGACATGGATTACAGGATCTTTAACGTGCGTATTTGATCTTCTGCTTGCATATACACACGAAGGGGGTTCAGGCACTAGCAGGTCTGCACATATGTTGACCTGGGAGATCGTAAAAATCTCCACCCTTTACCCACCAGGCGCCGTCACCGTGATTCGAACCCGGGACCCTCAGATTGACAGTCCAACGCTTTAACCATTCGGCTATTGCGCCCGTCTGACACTTGATGTACGAACTATGAAAGAATTTCTGTCAAACAAACTGCAAAAACAAAAACGAAAAAGAAACGGGGGAGATAATGGTGTCTGGAAAACAAGATAATAAATGTGTACAGAAACAAAGTTTTTTTGTTTTGTTTTTTATTGAACCATGGCATAAATGACTTGAAGATTGTTATCTACGTTTTGTTTTTGCTTTTGCTGCTCAACGAGACAGTGTCTTTCAAACTGATGTTAGAAGTAATACGAACCCGGGCTCTCACGACAATGACAGATGGATAAGAGGACTGAAAGCTTCCAAAACTTGCAATGAAACACTCTGTCCTGCCCCCTCCCCCCCCCCCCTCCCCCAACCCTCCCCACAAGATGTTGCAGTAAAAAGGGGGAATTTATGACCCTGTGGCCAAACGCGTCTGCTTTTACAACTCTGTTGCTTGTGCACAGATGCTTTTCTCTAAAAAAAGCAAGTTCAGAAACAGGTAGGAACATGCTGCCCTCTGGTTCCACAGCTACAGAGTCAAGCTACTGAGCGATAAACATTCATCCCTTAAACCTTACTGGACACATTTTTGTTGTTGTGGGTAAGTTGTTTTTCTCGTAACACTCGGAATCTGCATTGAGTCATCCTCAGAAGCAGAAGGCTGCAGAAAAGGGGCAATGAGATGGGCACCACCCCACTTGGCCATCGCACCCATCACAGAACTTGAAGCTGGAAAACTTCCAGCGCAATTGCGTGCTCTTCTCATCACTTCTCCTCTCCTTGGAGAAAGGGCTTTTGCTGGTTTGCATTTCCATGCTGCTAGACTTCCTCTATTCGCAGCGAAAGGTCACTGTAGGAAAGATCACGGAATGCCT
>NC_134876.1:30017106-30029606 GCF_041734735.1 Babylonia areolata
TGCGCATGCGCCGTCAGGGGGCTGTTGCTCGTGCCCGGATGCTGTGTACGTCGCCTATTCCCCAAGTTAAGTTCAGAAGCGTGTGGAGAACATGTCTTCCTCTCAACTCACAAGCTACTGGAGAAAAACAGTAGGATCAAAACATCAAGCATCTGAACGCATGTTTCGAAATACGAGTCGGAGTCAGGCAAGGCTGTCAGCTCTCGTCTACTCTTGTTTTAAATTAAATTAACATCTTCCTGGGCGATACGAGAGGTACATGACCGACACACTGGAAGAACAGGGAGAGACAGTCCGTCAATATAATATGAAAGGCAGAACTTCAAAAGGACACTGATTATTCCAATTCTTGAAAACGCTGTTGCCCACCGCACAACGTGTAGGCGTCTGCGTTGAGTTGGGTTTGGAGACTAGAGAAGATCGTTGTGGAAGGTAGTGCGTTTGGCACGACATTCTTTACTCGGCTATCGCTTCTTTCGCTGAACTGGTGGTGGAAACCTCTGGCAACATCGTGTGTGTGTGTGTGTGTGTGTGTGTGTGTGTGTGTGTGTGTGTGTGCGCGTGTGTGTGTGTGTGTGTGTTTCATACCTTCCCTCTCCTCCCTGACTTGGTAAAAGATTCTGGTCACATGCCATGTTGGTGGATTTTTTTTTTTTTTTTTTTTTTTTTTTTTTTTACGCCTCACAAGTTTAGGAAAAGATTACAGTAGAAAAGATTACGGAACACTTGCTGTACCTCCACCCCCAACTCTTTCTCTTCCGCACTCTCTCTTTTTACCCCCCCCCCCCCCCTCTCTCTCTCTTTCCCTCCACACTCTCTCTACCATTATCTCTTCCTACCTCCACCTCTCCCTCTCCACCCCAACTTGTTCTATCTCTTCCCCACTCTCTTTCCCTTCCCTAGTTTATATCCTCTCTCTCTCTCTTCTCTCTCTCTCTCCCTCTCTCTCTCTCTCTCTCTCTCTCTCTCTCTCTCCATTTCACTACTCTCTTCTTATCCCCATTGTGAACCCCCACCCCTTTAACATGGGCAGAACATTTGTTTTGTCCTCTCTCTCTCTCACACACACTCTCTCTCTCTCTCTCTCTCTCTCTCTCTCTCTCTCTCTCTCTCTCTCTCTCCACTCACATACTTTTATTGTTTAAATTGCTGCAATTCCGTGGTGTGAAGCTGGGTTATGTAGACTCTCCATCTCCTCAACTTCCGCACTTTACTGCTGTCAAAACGCTGACTACAAGCGCTCTGTCTTCCAGGGTATGTGTTCCAAATGTCTCTGGTCTCCACAGGAGGTGAGCCGGGCATGCTCTTCACATCTCCGGTGTGTACTGCTTTCGATTTTGTTTGTTCCAAATTCTTTTTCTTCTATTTCTTCTTCTTCTTTTTCTTCTGTGCGTACGTCTTTGTTTGTTTGTTTTATTGTGTGTGTGTGTGTGTGTGTGTGTGTGTGTGTGTGTGTGTGTGTGTGCGTGCATGCGCGCGCGCACATACGTAGGTGATAATGTAACAATTGTTCTTTTCATTGCTTTGTTATTTTTAATGGACTATTCCAATTACTGTTCCTATTCGTCGTTCTTGTTATCGTATCTTATTTCATTTTATTTCTTTATTTTTATGTTTTGTGTCGCTAATTGAGCAGAATTGTCAAAAGGCCTTTACTGCGCCTAATTCTTTACCCATTAAAGATTCAATTAACCAATCATTCTTCTTCTTCTTTTTCTTCTTCTTCTTCTTCTTCTTCTTCTTCTTCGTTCGTGGGCTGCAGATCCTACGTTCACTCGTATGTGCACGAGTGGGATTTTACCTGTATGGCCGTTTTTTACCCCGCCATGTAGGCAGCCATACTCCGTTTTCGGGGGAGTGCATGCTGAAACTGTTCTTGTTTCCATAACCCATCGAACGTTGACATGGATTACAGGATTACAGGATCTCTGAACGTGCTTATTTGATCTTCTGCTCGCGTATACACACGAAGGGGGTTCAGGCACTAACAGGTCTGCACATACGTTGACATGGGAGATCGGAAAAATCTCCTCCATTTACCCATCAGGTGCCTTTACCCAGATTCGAACCTGGTACCCTCAGATTGAAATTTGTTCCAAATAATTCCCACTGACAGAGGGTGAGCCATACACGCTCGTTAGTATCAGTTACTCTGACTTCATTGCTGTCTAATGCTCTGATGCAGTCCAGCCATGGTATTATAGTATCACCCTTTTACTACGAAATTGATGATGATGATGATGATGATGATGATGATATGGCTACTTTTATAGCGCCTATCCTCAGTCGGGGACCAAGCTCTAAGCGCTTTACAAACACTGGGTCATTTGCACAACAGGCTGCCTACCTGGGTAGAGCCGACTGACGGATTCCATTTAGGCGCTCATCATTCGTTTCCTGTGTCATTCAATCAGGTTTCAGTCACACACACATATACTCACACAGACAAATAACATTTTACGTGTATGACTGTTTTGTTTACTTACCCCACCATGTAGGCAGCCACACTACGTTTTCGGGGACGTGCATGTTGGGTATGTTCTTGTTTCCATAACCCACCGAACCCTGACATGGATTACAGGATGTTTAATGTGCGTATTTGATCTTGTGCATGCGTATACACACGAATGGGGTTCAGGCACTAACGGGTCTGGACGTATGTCGACCTGGGAGAAGGGAAAAATATTGCTTTACACCACCAGGCGCCGTTACCGAGATCCGAACCCAGGACCCTCAGATTGAAAGTATGACGCTTTATTCACTCAGCTATTGCGCCCAAAGGCAAACATACAAGGAATACTGTCTGTGAGTGCGCACGCGCGCGTGTGTGTGTTTACATGTGTGTGTGTGTGTGTGTGTGTCTGTGTCTGTGTGTCTATGTGTCTGTGTCTGTGTGTAAGTGTCTGTGTGTTTCTGAGTGATGTGTGTGCGCGCGTGCGCGTTCGTTAATATATCAGGCTGTGGGGGGTAAGGGGGGAAGTGGGAGCGCAGACGCACGTGTGAGTGTGTATGTGAATGAGTGCATGCGTGCGTGCGCACGTGTGTCTGTGTCTAATATGTATATTATGTGGGTTTCATCCCTTCACTACACTTAGAACAAATCATATTTACGTTAAATTTCTGTTGACCTAATTAGTTAGTCTGTCCTTCCAAATTGTCATGTCTGCAATATCAAATTACTGTGTCTTTTTTTTTTCAAGGCATGATACCGTTGTTGCAGTCATATACATGTACATTTTCATAAGGTCAATGTCCATTTCCAGTGTATTGTGTCAGTCAGTTCGGTCAAAGTTACTAACTAGTGTTATCATGTTCGCCTACCAACACTCGTGTGTATTTTTTTTTATGTATCTTTCTAAGACGTTGTCTTCTGTCTGAAAAACGGTTAATTTGACAAGGCATAGCTAGCTGCTAACTGATTTCTAGATATATATGTGTGCGCGTGTGTGTGTGCGTGTGTGTGTGTGTGTGTGCGTGTGTGTGTGCGTGTGTGTGTGTGTGTGTGTGTGTGTGTGTACGATGGAGGCGCGTGCATGCGTGAGTTGCTGCGTGTGTATGTATGTGTGTTGTATTTATGTGCGTGCGTATGTATGTATGTTGTTTGTATGTGAAAGCGTGTCGGCGTGTACATGTGTGTGTGTGTGTGTGTGTGTGTGTCTGTCTGTCTGTCTGTCTGTCTGTCTGTGTCTGTCTGTCTGTCTGTGTGTGTGTGTGTGCGCGCGCGCTCCTGCGTTCGTGACTGTGCATGTGTTTTTGATTCAGTGCAGATTGGAAATGTGCCCCCTTTTCAATGTCTGAATCCAGAACTTATACACAAAACAACTCTTGTCCGTCAGCTATTTATTTTACTGCTTCCAACTAATCTCTCAGAAGTTTCTAATGGGCTTTCGATGGCGTCACTGTGTATACGGACACAGACGGTCGTTCGCTTTTGTGTTTATGGGCAGACTGGATTTATTATTTGTCTGACCTGCCATGAAATGCCGGTGACAGGTGTTAGGTAGAGAGAAGGTTGTTGGTTATCATGTCTTTCCTTCTAACTTATTACCACCCAACACGAGGCCAGATAGGCCTATATATCTGAGCTGGGTTTTTTGCCCTGTTTTTTTGTTTGTTTGTTTGTTTTTGTTGTTGTTGTTGTCTTTTTGTTTTGTTTTTTTGTTTTTTAACAGTCACGCTTTGTTTCGCAAGTTACTCTGAGCAACACACACACACACACACACACACACACACACACACACACACACACACACACACACACACACTTTACATTCCTTTTTTTTTTCTATCCAGAAAATGTCGTCATCGTCAGAAACTGAAAACATGGAAACCAGGAAAAAGATCAGTTCTTTTCAGGGAGTGTTCAGAGATAAAAGATGTATAGTTATTCATAGAAGCACAAACAAGCAGCAAAAAAAAAACAAACAAACAGTATGATGATAAGATATCGAAAACAAGTCCGATATACACATTAAAAATATTTGGTAACCGATTAAATGATTTGTTTTGTTTTGTTTTTAAACACGTCTAAAGTAGGTGAATTAGTCACGACAACATTCCCGTGACATAAGCTTTGCATTGTTAGTTTCACATTTGATACCACCAATGACTTGTGTGGTTCGTCCGTTGGGATCGACGAGGACCATCTAGTCATCCTGGGGGTGGGCGGGTTGGGCTCTGTGGGTGCGCAGATCACTGGTCAGGACAATCAGCGCCCGGAAGGTTCTGACACAGTGTGGACAGGGGATGGTGGCAGCTGTCGGGGACTTGCTGGCACTGCTTTTCCTGGCCTGTCTGCGTTGCTCTGCTGCAGCGATTCCGTTGGCCTCACAGGATTTGGCGCCAGCTGAACGCCACTTTGGTCTGTCCATTGCATTCAGCTCCCATGTGTCGTGGCTGATGTTGAAGGCCTTCAGAGTGTCTTTGAAGCGCTTCCTTTGGCCTCCATGGGAGCGCTTGCCATGTTGGAGTTCGCCGTACAGCAGTTTCTTAGGGAGCCGGTGGTCTGGCATGCGAACTACATGGCCTGCCCAGCGCAGCTGGGCCTGCATCAAGATGGTGTAGATGCTGGGCAAGTTTGCACGAGTGAGCACCTCTGTGTCAGGGATCTTCTCTTGCCACTTTATGCCGAGAGGTTTTCTGAGGCTGGTGGTGTGGAAGTGGTTCAGCTTTTTGGCGTGGCGTTTGTAGACCGTCCATGATTCACATCCATAGAGCAGTGTGGTGAGAACAATGGCCGTGTATACTTTGAGCTTCGTCTCCAGGGTGATGCCTCTCCTGTTCCAAACGTTCTTATGGAGTCTGCCGAAGGCAGCGCTGGCTTTGGCGAGTCTGGCATTCACCTCGTCGTCGATGACAACTGTGCGAGAGAGTGTACTGCCCAGGTATGTGAATTTGTCCATCGCATTCAGTCGTTGCCCGTTGATGAAGATGTTTGGTTCAACGTAAGGCTTTTATGGAGCTGGCTGGTGCATCACCTCAGTCTTCTTTGTGCTGATTGTGAGGCCAAAGTTGTCACAGGCAGCAGAGAACTTGTCGACGCTGTGTTGCATGTCAGCTTCGGAGGCAGCGTTGAGAGCGCAGTCATCAGCAAACAGGAAGTCGTTGACGGTGTCTGTCCTCTGTGCGGTACCTGATGCCAATGCCTACGTCAGCGTCTCTGAAGGCATCTGTCAGCATGGCTGAAAACATGAGACTGAACAGGGTGGGGGCAAGAACACACCCGTGCTTGACTCCGTTGGAGACAGGGAATGGTTCTGAAGTCTCTCCGTTGTCTTGGACTCGGGCCAGCATCCCATCGTGTAGTTGCCGTATGATGGTGATGAACTTTCTGGGACATCCGTACTTCGCCATGATTCCCCAAAGGCCATCTCTGCTAACAGTATCGAAGGCCTTGGCCAGATCGACATAGGTGGAGTAAAGGTCGGCGTTCTGTTCTTGACACTTTTCCTGGAGCTGCCTGGCAGCAAACACCATGTCGATAGTCCCGCGTTCTTTCCGGAAGCCACACTGGCTCTCTGGTAGGAGACCTTGCTCAAGGTGCGCTATGAGACCGTTGAGTAGCACTCTGGCCAGAGTCTTGCCTGCGACGGACAGCATGGATATTCCACGATGGTTGTCACAGGCCTAACGATTTCTTTTGCGCTTGTACAGGTGTATGATGGAAGCGTCTTTGAAGTCCTGTGGAACTGCCTCATGCTGCCAGATGAGCTGGAACAGCTGATGAAGCTTCTCAGTCAGCGCCATACCACCTTTTTGTAGATCTCAGCTGGAATGGAGTCTGAGCCAGGGGCTTTGCCATTGGATAGCAGACGGATAGCTTTCTGGTTCTCCTCCAAAGTTGGAATGGCATCCAACGACTCAGTGACTGGCACCTGGGGGAGTCGGTCGATGGCTTCATCATTGATGGTGGAAGGGCGGTTCAGTACGCTGTCAAAGTGTTCAGCCCATCTCTCAAGGATCCCGTCCTTGTCAGTGATTAGGGTAGAACCATCAGCACTGAGGAGTGGAGCAGATCCGGAGGTGGTGGGACCGTAGACTTCTTTCAGGCCGTTATAGAAGTTTTTCATGTCGTTCCTGTCTGCAAAGCCCTGGATCTCATCAGCTTTGTTGCTCAACCAGGAATCCTGCATCTGCCGCAGCTTAAGCTGGATGGTGTTGCGTGCGCTCTTCAGTATGTCTTTCTTTGACTGTGACTTGGGATCTTCAGTGTGGGCTCTGTAGGCTTGGCGTTTGTCTTCCAGCAGCTGCTTGATCTCAGTGCAGTTCTCATCAAACCAGTCTTGGTGCTTCCTGGCAGAAGGCCCCAGGCACTCCATGGCAGTGTTGTACACCGTCTCATGCAGTGCGCCCCATGCTGCCTCCACATTCTGGTTGTCCAGCACGGTGGACTCAAGGCGTTCCTCTAGGGTGTCAGCAAAGCTCTGCTTGATGTTGACTAGCTCCAGCTTGTTGACATTCAGGCGTTTGGGTGCTTTCATGCCCTGAGGCCGTCTCTTGGGCTGGATGCGGAGGTTGCGTTTGGAGACGATAAGGCGGTGGTCTCTCCAGCACTCGGCGCCGCACATGGCTCTCGTGACTCGTACGTCCTGCCTGTCCCTCTTCCTGACGATGACAAAGTCAATGAGATGCCAATGCCCAGAGCGAGGATGCATCCATGACGTCCTGTGACGGGTAGGGAGGCAGAAGACGGTGTTTGTGATAAGAAGGTCGTGCTCGGCACATGTCTGGAGAAGTAGTTGACCATTGCTGTTACAGTTGCCAACCCCATGCTTCCCGATCACGCCTTCCCAGGAGGTGCTGTCACAGCAAACTCTCGCGTTAGAGTTACCAAGAATGATGAGCTTGTCTGGGTTGGGAACAGTGGTGATGACAGCGTTCAGGTCCTCGTAGAACTTGTCCTTGATCTCATCTGGGTTGGTCATGGTGGGCGCGTGGGCGCTGACAATGGTGGTAAACTTCTTCCCGTTGCATAAAGGGAGTTTCATCGTCATCAGGCGATCGTTCACTCCTTTCGGGGGGCCAGCCAGCTTGCCAACGAGGGTTGTCTTCACTGCAAAGCCAACTCCAGCCTCACGTCTCTCTTCAGGTCCGCGACCACTCCAAAAGAAGGTGTAGCCTGCGCCTCGCTTACAGAGTTCGCCTTCCTCTGCCAGTCTGGTCTTACCACCAATGACTTGTACAAAACAAAACAAAACAAAACATAAAAGTCCGCCACACCATTTAGAATTAATCAGTCAAGGGTGGAAGTGGAGAAGGGGGAATGGGTTATGTGGAGGAGGAGGAGGTGGTGGAGGAGGAGGAGGAGGAGCTGCCATGGAGTTTGAAGAACTTGTTTTTCTTTTATTCTACTGGATTTCATCAAAGTCGTTAAAAGAGTTTGCGGGGAAATAGATCCACACGTTGATATAGTTCCCGTTGTTAACTTGAAAAAATGTCGGAATCGTGCAGCCAAGTGTCGTGCAGTAAGGGGTGGTGGAGGTGGGGGGAGGTTGGGGGGGGGGGGGTTCGGGGGGGGTGGGGGGAATGGAGGCAGGAGGGTGGGAGCAACGTGGACGACTCTGTGTGTGTGTGTGTGTGTGTGTCTGTGTCTGTGTCTGTGTGTGTGCTTTGTTTTTGTGTGTGTGTGTTTTGTTGTTGTTGATGATGTGTGTGTGTGTGTGTGTGTGTGTGTGTATGGATGTTTATGTGTGTGTGTGTGTGTGTGTGTGTGTGTGTTTCTCTGTGTGTGTGCTTATGTGTATATGTGTGTGCTTATGTGTATGTGTGTGTTTTGGTGTGTGTGTGGGGGGGTTGGTGGGGAGTGGAGGCGTGCACGTGTGTGAGTGAATAGGAGCGAGGCAGCTTTTGTGTGCGTGCGTGTGTGTGTGTATGTGTGTGTGTGTATGTGCATTTGTGTGTGTGCATGTGTATGGGTATGTGTGTATGTGTATGTGTGCGTGTGTGTTTTGTTTTGTGTGTATGTGTGTGTATGTGGGTGTGGGTGTATGTGTGCGTGTGTGTTTTGTTTTGTGTGTGTGTACGTGTGTGTGTGTGTGTGTGTGTGTGCGTGTGTGTGTGGGTGCGTGTGTGTGTGTGTGTTGTGTTTTGTTTTGTATGTGTGTGTGTGTGTGTGCATGTCCGCGCGCGCGCGCGCTCGTGTGTGTGTGTGTGTGTGCGTATATGTGTGTGTGAGTGTGTGTCTGTGTGTGTGAGTTTGTGTGTGTGTGTGTCTGTCTGTCTGTCTGTCTGTATGTGTGTTTGTGTGTCTGTGTGCTTGTGTTTTTTTTACGTCGCGTCCTCCATTTCGTACTACATCAATCTTGACCCAAGTTTTAAGTTGCTGTTTTTTCTTGTTCTTGTTGTTCTTCTTTTTCGAGGGGTTTTTTTTTCTGTTGTTGTTTGTTTGTTTTGTTTTGCGCGCGCGCGTGTGTGTGTGTGTGTGTGTGTCTGTTTGTGTGTGTGTGTGTGTGTGTGTATCTGTGTTTGTGTCTGTGTGGTTTATGTGTGTGTACGTGCGTTTGTGCGCGCGCGTGTGTGTGTGTGTGTGTGTGTGAGTGTGTGTGTGTGTGGTTTATGTGTGTTTTTCTGCAAGTCTTTCTCTTGTTGGCTGGGGGGGGCTTTGTGTGTGTGTGTGGTTTATGTGTGTTTTTCTGCAAATCTTTCTCTTGTTTGCTGGGGGGTGGGGGTGGGGGTGGGGGGGGCTTTGTCTGTGTGTTTGTGTCTTTCTGTTTTTGTCTTCTATTTCCAACCCCTTCAGGCTTGGCTGTTTGTGGGCAGAGAGATAAACAACACACTGTTCTACAGGTGGAGGGGGAGGGGGTTGTGTGGGTGTGTGTGTGTGTGTGAGTGTGTGTGTGTGTGTGAGTGCGTGTGCAGCGCATGTGTGTGACTGAGAGAGAGGGGGGTTGTGTGAGTGTGTGTCTGTGTCTGTGTATTTGTGTGTGTGTGTGTGTGTGTGTGTGTGTGTGTGTGTGTGTGTGTGCAGCGCATGTGTGTGACTGAGAGAGAGAGGGGGGGTGCGTGAGTGAGTGTGTGGGTGTCTGTGTATTTGTGTGTCTGTGAGTGTGTGTACATAGACGATGTAGGGCAGATCGTGAGCAAGAAACCACTAACACCAACAAACAAACAAAAACAAACACACACACTCAACAAAACAAATACGATGAGCAACAAACACTGTCAGTCAATCCCTTTATACTGTATTTGACAATCCCAGTCGGTGTTTGCATTGTTTAAAGGTTGTTTTCTTGTATTATTGTTGTTGTTGTTGTGTGTCTGTGAGTGTGTGTGTGTGTGTGTACATAAACGATGTAGGGCAGATCGTGTGCAAGAAACCACTAACACCAACAAACACACACACTCTCTCTCTCTCTCTCTCTCTCTCTCTCTCTCTCTCTCACACATACATACACACACGCACACACCCTCTCGTTGATTTTTTCCCGCTCTTGGCAAAACAAAACACAAAACGTTCTCACAAAAACCTGTCGAGGCATTTCTGTCAGGCTGTATACTAAAACAATAGCATCGGGGACTGGTTCAGAACCACAGTCGGAGTGAGACAAGGCTGTCTACTCTCCCCAACACTCTTCAACATCTTCTTAGAAAGAATAATGACTGACGCACTGGAAGAGCATGTAGGAACAGTCAGCATAGGCGGCAGAACAATCACAAACCTACGTTTTGCCGACGACATTGATGGACTGGCTGGAAAAGAAGAAGAACTGGCAAGCCTGGTCAAACATCTAGACAAAGCCTCCACATCGTATGGAATGCAAATCAGTGCGGAGAAAACCAAACTGATGACTAACAACACCAACGGCATCAGCATTGACATCAAAGTCAACGACGAAAAGCTTAAAACAGTCCACAGCTTCAAATATCTGGGAGCAATCGTGTCAGATGAAGGATCTAAACCAGAAGTACTCTCGAGAATTGCCCAAACAACAATGGCACTCAACAAGCTGAACACCATCTGGAACAACAAAAACATCGCTCTCAGCTCAAAAATCAGACTGATGCGTTCCCTGGTTATATCAATATTGCTCTACGCCTGCGAGACTTGGACCCTGACTGCAGACATCGAGAGAAGAATCCAAGCTGTCGAGATGAGATGCTTTCGTAGACTACTTGGCATCTCCTACAGAGACCACATCACTAACACGGAAGTGAAGAACAGAATCAAGCAAAGTATTGGACCCTACGAAGACCTTCTGTCCATAGTGAAAAAACGCAAACTTAGGTGGTATGGACACATCTCCCGATCATCTGGTCTTGCCAAAACGTTCCTGCAAGGCACCGTACAAGGAGGCAGAAGGAGAGGACGGCAGAAGAAGAGATGGGAAGACAACATCCGGGGGTGGACAGGCTTGACGCTCGGTGACGCCCTGAGGAAATCAGAAAACCGTGAAGAGTGGAGAGGGGTGGTGGCCAGGTCAGCAGCGGTGCCCCAACGGTCTGAACCCAGACTACGGGAGAGGTCAGGTCAGGTCAGGTCAGTATACTAAAAAATAAAAAAAATATAATTAAAAAAAAAAAAAACAAGAAAGGCAAGGCCTTCAAGACTCACTTGTGATACACTTTAAGAAAAATCCAAGCTTTTTATGTATTGAGTATAATGCATTTACTGTTATATTTATATTTTTTGCATTCTCTAAACTTGGCACTTTGATCTGATATTCGACCCAACAAAAGATCTGTCATTATTATCATTTTTTGTTCAAACAGGAACTTCTTTTGCTAAGCATGGAAGTTTTATTTTTGCAAACGTTTTGGTGTAGACAGTAAAACAAGGGAAATTACTCTGCTGGGGAACTTAGTTTGCTTTAAACTGATCTTTCTCATCTTAAACATTACATTTTGAAATTATACTCAATACATAAAAAGCTTGGATTTTTTTTTTAAAGTGCATCACAAGTGAGTCTTGAAGGCCTTGCCTCTCTTGTTTCAAAATGTAATGTTTAAGATGAGAAAGATCAGTTTAAAGCAAATAACTCCACTAGCATTACAGAGTAATTTCCCTTTTTTACTATCTGCACCAAAACGTTTGCAAAATAAATAAAACTTCCATGCTTAGCAAAAGAAGTTCCTGTTTGAACAAAAAATGATAATAATGACTGCTCTAGCTGTTGGGTCAGAATATCAGATCAAAGTGCCAAGTTTAGAGAATACAAAAAATATAAATATAACAGTAAATGCAGTTTGCATATAATTAGGCTTCATTCTTTTTTCTTTTCTTTTTTTTGTGCCCATCCCAGAGGTGCAATATTGTTTTAAACAAAATGACTGGAAAGAACTGAATTTGTCCTATTTTTATGCCAAATTTGGTGTCAACTGACAAAGTAGTTGCAGAGAAAATGTCAATGTTAAAGTTTACCACGGACACACACACACACACACACACACACACACACACACACACACACACACACACACACACACACACAGACAACCGAACACCGGGTTAAAACATAGACTCACTTTGTTTACACAAGTGAGTCAAAAAGTACATTAAGCCCCGATCTTCCTCCTCTTTGTCTCTCTCTTTCCCTCTCTGTCTGGATCTCTCCCTCTCTCTCTGTCTGGATCTCTCCCTCTCTCTGTCTAGATCTCTCCCTCTCTCTCTGTGTCTCTCTCTGTCTCTCTGTCTCTTTGTCTCTCTCTCACTCTCTGTCTCTCTCTGTCTCTGTCTCTCTCTGTCTCTTTGTCTCTGTCTCTTTGCCTCTCTGTCTCTTTGTCTCTCTCTCTCACTCTCTGTGTCTCTGTCGGTCTGTTAGTCTGTCGGTCTGTCGGTCGGTCGGTCTGTCTGTCTGTCTGTCGTTCTGTCTGTCTGTCTGTCTGTATCTCTCTCTCTCTCTCTCTCTCTCTCTCTCTCTCTCTCTCTGTCTATCTCTCCCTCTCTCTCTGTCTCTCTGTCTCTTTGTCTTCTCTCACTCTCTGTCTCTGTCTCTCTCTGTCTCTCTGTCTCTTTGTCTCTCTCTCACTCTCTGTGTCACTGTCGGTCTGTCTGTCTGTCTGTC
>NC_134876.1:30039606-30134606 GCF_041734735.1 Babylonia areolata
CGTGCGCGAGTGCGAACACACACACACACACACACACACACACACACACACACACACACACACACACACACGCACGCACGCACACACACACACACACACACACACACGCGCGCGCGCGCGCGCACGCAGAGCATGCGCGCTCACATAATACGCACATACACACACACGCACTCTCTATCTCTCTCTGTCAAACACACACACACACACACACACACACACACACACACACACACACAGACACACACACACACACGCACGCACGCACACACACACACGCACACACACACACACAAACACACACACACACTGACACACGCGCGCGCGCGCGCACACACACACACACACACAGAGCATGCGCGCTCGCATATACACGCATACACACACACCTACACACTCTTTATCTCACACACACACACACACACACACACACACACACACACACTCACACACACACACACACACACACACACACACACACACACACACACACACGAGTGGTGATAGGGAAAGGGAGAGGGGGAAAAAAAAACTTTGGGAGCTCCAGGAGGGAGGGGGCAGCGCCATTCATGTTCTCACATCACTCACCCCAACCCACACTGCCTCTCCGTCCCAAAATAATAATAATAATAATAATGTAGCGTATTCCCTCCCCTGTGCGGCAATCTCGTAAACAAAGTTATTTCTTTTCTTTCTTTTTTCTTCTTTTTTTTTCTTTTTTTTTTTACCAACACCTACTGAACATGCTTCTTTTTTTTTTTTTACCAACACCTACTGAACATGCTTTTTGCTTTGGAGCTAAAAAAATATATATATGTAAAAAAAAAAATTTTAACACAGCAAGCCGATTAGTGAGACTAACGGAATCATATTATAGTCGACGGAAAGTGAAGCCAGACACTCGTAGAACATGACCAAAGGGGTGAGAGAGAACATATTATAGACTTTACCGTTTATCATCAACAACAACAACAACAACAGCAACAAAAACAACGTCACATCCTTTCCAAGCATAGTTTCACACCAGCCACCAAGACAAAGCTTTTTTTTTTTTTGTCAGAACAAGGGACGCGAAAGTAAGAAGGCGTGTTCAGTCTGAAATTGTCTGTCTCATATCATCCCTGCTGTTCTATACACTCCTGTGTGAACTGAACAGCACCCGTGAGACAAAGGATAAACAAGAACACTGTGTGGCTTATGCCCCAGACGAGGTTGAGTTTTTGTAGTCTCCTCGTGAAGGCTTGTTGTATGTTCCCTGGGGGGGTCATTCCTCATATCATAGCCCCCCCCCCCTCCCTCAGCCCCCTCCCCAGCCCCCAAACCCCCACCCTCCACCCCCCCGCCCTTTTCAGTTAACTCTCTCTCTCTCTCTCTCTCTCTCTCTCTCTCTCTCTCTCTCTCTCTCTCTCTCATGTGTATGGATATGAATGTGTGAATGCGTTCGTTTAATTACTTTTACGATGTTAATGATGATTATGGTGATTATTCTTCGTTGTAGTTGCAGTAGATGTAGCAGTGTTAACAAAATTATTATTGTTGTGTCGTTATCGTTAATGTTGTTATTGTTATTGTTGTCACAAGGACAGATTCAGTGGAAGACTGGGCGATGCCTAAAATCTTTATCCTTGCGTAATAAAGTTTTTGAATCTTGAATCTTGAATTTCTCTCTCTTCTCTCTCTGTCATCGACTGGATCCAACTGTTAATCTCGAAAAAAAACAAACTTTTTTTTTAATAGAAAAGGTGGACATTTAGCTGCTGTGGAAAAGTGGTTCAATGGAAATGAAGAGCTGAAGATGACAAATTCATACAGATACCTAGGGATGGTTTTCACGACAAAGCTAAGTATTAGTGGTGCCTTATTGGATGTGTGTAGGAAAGGAATGAAAAGGATTATGGATATATTAAAAACGCTGAAAAGATTTTAAATTCAACAGATATTCACTTCTTTTGGAAGCTTTTTGACACACATATCTCAACCGATTTTAACATATGCAGTAGATGTGTGGGGTATAGAAGAGGATGGCAATCATATAGAAAAAGTGCACACCTTTGCGATCAAAAGATTCTTGAATGTGTCATTACTCTTTTTTTTTTTCTTTTTCTTTTCTTTTCCCCTTTTTTTTTTATAAATTAAGCCACGTTTAATACTTTTGTGCTGAGTAGCCTACTCGTCTACGTCAGTGTTCTGTCGCACCTTGTGTAATTTCTCTCAATGAGATAATAAAGATATCTTATCTTACATAGATATTTCACAATGACGATGACAATGAATTTATTCCCATTCACTCTTTTGAGTCACAGAGAAATAAGGAAACATGACTAAAACAGGATGACGGCCACAGAGGAAAATCGAAGATATTTTAAGCAGAAGAAACAAAAGGGGACATAATACAAATGGGGGGGGGGGGGCGGGAATAAAATGAAATAAAATAAAAAGTACCTCCTACGAGAAAAGCCGACGACGGGAGAGCACCCACCAACGCCAAGGGACGCAAGAAGAAAACTCTACAACTGTACCTCTCACTGAGATGGTCTTTCTGGTGCTGTCGTGAGCGCGTCTCCAGCAGAACTGGACTTGCTTGCCAGCAACGGTTGTTGTTTGTGTGTTTGTTTGTTGTTGTTGTTGGGGTTTTTTTTCGGGGAGGGGGGGGGGTTGTTGTGTTTTTTATTATCAGGCGGGGTGGGGGTGGGGGTGTTTTTTGTTGTGTTTGTTTTTGTTTTGTTTTTTTTAACAGGCACATGACCGAAGACAGCACAACAAGTGGATGACATCATCGGATCTATGGTCTACCAAACATCATGACGTTTGTTAATTAAACATTTTTATCGACTACACAAGTAAAAAAAAAAAAAAAATATATATATATATATGTAAAAAAAAAAATGAAATAGATAAAATGAAACAAAGCAAACAAAAAAAAATACCACCATCAACGACGACGACGACGACGACAAACAGACAAATCTTTTTCGTTAGTAACCCGCCGTGTAAGTTAGAGCATTGTGTGCTTGTTTAGCATGTTTTAGGTGGGTGGAAGCCAATTACTTCGTGTCCGCGTTGTATGCGCCAATATGAGCATAGAGAAAGAGAGGAAGTTTTGGGTGTGTTTTTTGTTGTTGTTGTTGTTTGTTTGTTTGTTTGTTTTATTTGTTTGTTTTTTTGTTTTTTTTTATGTTTTGGTGGGTGAGGGGTGTGCAGGGATGGACGGAGGGGGGACAGTGGGTACGGGGGGGGGGGGGGGGGCGGGTCACATACAAACAGACAGACAGGCAGATAGATTGAGGACTGACGTGAAATGAGCATGGCCACCGTATAATGCACAGCAGCCATCAAGATGTTTGTTTTTGTTTTTTGTTGGGGTCTTTTTTTGTTTCGTTTTTTTTTTTTCTTTCTTTTATTTGTGTGATGTTCATTATCTATCTTATGTGTTTTATTCTTCGCAGTTGCAGCTTGAAGGGTTGCCCTGATGTTGAGCGTCGCAGTAGAAAGGGGAATTTAAGTTATTTGACTTGACTTAATATGACTGAAGCACTAATTATATAAAGCGATTATAGGTTCGAACTCCGGCCAGCAGAAGCCAAAATGTCATTCTGGAACCCCCTGTCCCTAAAGACTCCACAAATGGGGGTGTGCAAGGAGATTAAAAACAAAATGAATGATCCGGACGGAATTTGCTAGAAATAGCAACACGCCGGGTTACGCCCTCGTGGATTTCGGTGCTGGATGTGTTCTGCAACAGAGGAGGGGCCTGGAACATTCAGAGCTAAATGATTCTGACTCGTCGTTCAGAGTAATCACGTTAGCTCGTCCCCACTGCCAAACACATTTCATTTCGTTTATACCGAATTGGATATGTCGATCCGTGCGGTGAAGAAAACGAACGGGCACTGACGCGATACAGTTTTGCCGGCATGTCGCTCCTCTGAGGTTTTGTTGTTTTTTATGTGTGGGTATAAACAAGGACTCTCTCTCTCTATCTCTCTCTCTCTCTCTCTATTTCTCTGTGCGTGTGTGTGTGTGTGTGTGTGTGTCTGCGTGTGTGTCTGCGTGTGTGTCTGCGTGTGTGTGTCTTTGTTTGTCTGGTCTGTCTGCCCAGTGTCTGTCTGTCTGTAGTGTCCGTGTGTCCGCGCGAATGTGTGTGTGTGTGTGTGTGTGTGTGTGTGTGTGTGTGTGTGTGTGTGTGTGTGTTGCGCGCGCCTTTGCACAGCAGAACATGTTCGCACTTGAGATATTGGCCAAATAATCCCCATCTTTTTTTTTGTTTTACGCATTTTGTAATTCGTTTTAATGATAACGGAGGACTGATTTGCAGTTGATTTCCTCCGCTCTCAAAGTGTCGTATTTACTGGTTTTTGTCCCCAGGAGCCTGTGAAACGAAAACTCAACTGAGTTCAAATGTTCACAGAGTAGGCGAGCAAAATGAAGCTGACATCTGCTGTACAATTATTTCATATTATGTCTTCTTCTTCTTCTGCGTTCACTCGTATGCACACGAGTGGGCTTTTACGTGTATGACCGTTTTTACCCCGCCATGTAGGCAGCCATACTCCGTTTTCGGGGGTGTGCATACTGGGTATGTTCTTGTTTCTATAACCCACCGAACGTTGACATGGATTACAGGATCTTTAACGTGCGTATTCGATCTTCTGCTTGCATATACACACGAAGGGGGTTCAGGCACTAGCAGGTCTGCACATATGTTGACCTGGGAGATCGTAAAAATCTCCACCCTTTACCCACCAGGCGCTGTCACCGTGATTCGAACCCGGGACCCTCAGATTGACAGTCCAACACTTTAACCACTCGGCTATTGCGCCCGTCATATTATGTCAACACACAAGGTGATTCGAGGTTTCGTGAGAGATGATGGTAATGCTCCTCTGTCCAGCATTGAGGCAGGGATGAAGATAGAGAGACTGTGTTAAAAGAAAAAAAAAGAAAAAGAAAATACAGTTTCTATCGGTTCTCTCCTTCGCCATTTCTGTCTCACACAGAATAAAGTATAAGATCAGCACTCTATGTTATAAGTGTATTCACAAATCTGCCCCTTCCTATCTTTGTGGCTGCCTTCACCGCTACACTCTATCTCGCTTTCTACGATCGGCTTCGGATCCACAATGTTTCCGCATACCCAGATTTAAACACTCCACTGTTGGACGCCGTTCTTTCTCTGTCTCTGGACCCTGCATTTGGAATGAACCTACTCTTTCGCTTCGTCAGGTCTCCGCACTCAGCTCTTTAAAGTCTGGCCTTAAAACCTACCTCTTCACAAGACAGCCTCCCTTGTCTTCAGTTTCTTCAGTTTTAGAGTTGTGCATGCATGTGAATGACTGGTGTGAAAGCGCTTAGATTTGTCTCTGCACAAGATTCAGCGCTATATAAATACTATCATTATTATTATGATTATCATCATTATTTCTTTCTGTTTCATAGTTGGGGAATATGCATTATCAAATATACATATGTATGCAAATGGAAACGCACACACATACATACACACACGCACACATACACACACACACACTATATATATATATATATATGTGTGTGTGTGTGTGTGTGTGTGTGTGTGTATGCATATACTTATATAGTACATATAGATAGATAGATAGACGGCTGGAAGAAACATCACGCAAACAAAACACAGACTAGGCACTGACACGTGCGTGTGTGTGTGTGTGTCTGTGTGTGTGTGTGTGTGTGTGTGTGTGTGTGTGTGTTTGTGCTGGCGCGCGCCCAGTGTATATAGTGTGTGTTTGGGGGGGGGGGGGGGAGTCAAGAGGGACTGAGTAGTTAATGGGAGTGTTTTGGGGCAGAATAACAGACAAAAAAGACATAGCACCTTTCTTATTATCAAAGAAAGACAGTGTCAGAGGTCGCAGTCAAATCAACTTTTTTCCCCCTTTTTCCTTTTCCCCCCTTTTAATTTTTTTTTTTTTTTTTTTTTTTTTTTTAGACAGGAAGATATAGTACCTAATTCTTTAATCGCCACTACCAAAACGATCCCTTTTCGTTCTGCCACAAACTTGACTGGGAGTGGCGGTAGTCTTACGAAAGCCCATGGCAATTTAAAAAAAAATAAATAGATAAATAAAAATTTAAAAAATGATGAAATAATAGAAATTTTTAAAAAGCCAGAAAGTCGGCCTGATCAGTCCAAACTGTCCCGTCCTATCTTCCTGCCGCAATTCACTCTGTGAACATTTATTTCCCCCCACGAGACGAAACGAGGGCGACATGACAACCCATTGTCAGTACCCGGCCTCTCTCGGTTTACATCATATTCAGACATCAGTTCAACCCTCCCGAAATCTCCACGGGCTTTTATGTTTCCTGAGGTCAGTGCGTTGGTGGGCTAAACCCCTTCAGGCTACGATTCTTCCTCTGTGTGTGTGTGTGTGTGTGTGTCTGTGTGTGTCTGTCTGTGCGTGTCTGTGTGTACATGTGCGCACACGGTTTATATTCCCCACGTGTGTCATTTTTTCATGGCGATGGTCTGTCTAGACTAGGTTGACAAACAAACCAAAAATATATATTGGACGTTACACGCAACCGACTCGGCATTTCGCCAAAACAACAGAATTGTGCGCACAACTCGCAATGAATATTATTTTCAGTCGTTTTCTGCTGCTTCTGTTGTTTCTTTCCTTCCTTCTTTGTGTTGATGTGTTTTGAAAACAAAGGCGAATTGTAATGTTCTCGATTCCATGAAGCCCAGGATCAAACAGAAATTCCCAGAGGTATCTAGTTCGTGCAGTGTCTCATCTCTCGCTTTCTGTGTCACTGAACATGATATTTTTCTTGAAACGGGTTTTTTCCCTTGTTTGTGTGTGTGTGTGTGTGTGTGTGTGTGTTGTTGTTGTTGTTGTTGTTGTTGTTCTGTTTTTAGCCAGTATAACATAATCGGAACAACATGAAAATCTCAAGGGAAGAAAAACAGTTATGTTATCGTGGTGTATAGACAGCTCCCTAGCAAAGGAAAGGAAAGATCACGAGGCAAAAAAAAAAAAAAGGAAAGAATAAAAAAAAGAAACAAAAGCGATACACTTTTTTTCTGTTTTGAGTGATGGTGTCCTTTTCTGTCTGGACTGCATCAGTGGCCGTTACAGTTCGAACTAAATTGTGAATAAACATATGGAGCCAACAGTGTGTGTGCATGCACATATCACAAAATGTGTGTGTGTGTGTTTGTGTGTGTGTGTGCGTGCGTGTCTGTGTGCATGTCTACCTCTGTCTGTGTTTGCATCCAACATGTTAGAGAGATTGTGCTATCTTCTAATGGTCTTCAAATCTCAACGTGTTTTGTTTTTTTCGATTATTTCTGAAACGATCGTGTGTCCACCCGAGCACACAATTGACTATCATTTTGTACATGTACGTGTGTGTATGTGCAGTATCCCAATATCTGTGCATATCAAGAAAACCGCCAATTTTAAAAATTACATGACCTTGTCTTGGAAGTCATGGTCAAATATGGTTTTACATTGCTTTTAGTTGCTTTTTTTCCGCATTAACTTCTAAAGAACATGCCATGGAGTTCAGATCTTGATAAAACTTCATTTCATGATATACACAATAAAATATGATACACAACAACTTAAGTGACCAAGAGTTGGTCAGATTTTGACCACAAAAAAATGATTGTACAAACTGGACAGGTTTTTTTGTTGTTGTTGTTGTTGTTGTTGTTTTTAATTTGAAAGTGTATAACTTTCAACAGCACATGTTAATACATTAAAATGATTCATTTTATTACTTCATATATAGGACTGTGATAAAAAGGTTGAGAAAAAAATCCCATAAACAATGACAGAGATAGAGACACAAAGCCAGGGTCACAAGCTGAGAGAGGGAGACAGAAACTGAGAAGAAAGATATTATTTCAGAGAGATATAGAGAAAACGAAAGCATGAGACTTGGCAAAACACACAGAACAAACCTCCCAGAAAGTTGATCATATCGTTCATTTATTCTCTCCAATTCAATGCTTGCTCTTTCAACATCTCACTTCGGGTGTTCATTTAATATGCAAATTAATTCACACACACACACACACATATGCAAATATGCAGACATTGTGGTCACACACACACACACACACACACACACACACACACACACACACACAACCTTTCACATAAAAAAGTGACCAAACACATGCCTCAAACATGATACATAAACAGGAATCATTCATTTATCAAGCAGAGTCAAGATATCTTTAGTGACAAAACATTGTTGGTTTTCCAAATATTCACACACACACACACACACACACACACACACACACACACACACAAACTATGCTCATCAATGCGCTTACAAACTCGCACACTGTATACACATGTACACACACAGTGAAATCAGTTGAAAAAGTCATATTCTTGCTCAAATTTATCAAAGTCTCGGTCTGTAAACACTGTGCCTTCTTCCTTCTTCTCTGTCTCCTGCTTCATTTGACCAGAATGCCGAAGATGAAACTCCAGCACCTGTTCACAATCACATTACAAAACTGTATCAGGTAATATTATTATTAATATTCGTTTTCTTTCAGTTTCAAAATCAACCACAGAACCAAATGGAAACATGACCACCAAAAATCTGGTGGATCCAACTAGCAGAACTTTACAGTCATGAACACTTCTGTTAACTATTTGACACTCTGTAATTTACCTTGTGAAAAGTATCATCTTCATCTTAAATTTTCACAAGAAGCTATTGATAATAGCATGTTCATATCCACTTTTATTCAGTAATTATCAGTAACTATTCTATTTAGTATCAATTCCTTTTTCTTATATATATATATATATATATATATATAAACATTACAAGTAATCACACACACACACACACACACACACACACACACAATCATAGCATGCACTGTGACACAGCATTCACCACGCATATCATGGAAACCATTATTTAAGACACATTATGAATACAAACCTTCTGTGCATTCTTGATGTGACTGGGATTGGCCACCACAGGCTTTGAAGCTGCCTTCTCCTTCACTTTGGACACCAGCTGCTCTTCCTGGTATTTCTCTGACAACAAAACAAAGCTTTGAATTTGAATGCCATGCACATCAAATTACTGATTTTATATTCAATTTTCCTGTTGTGCACACAGTTCTGGCAATAGAGTCCTACTAACAGAAACATAATACATTATTATACATGCCAAGAACATGGTCTGATGAAGAAACCTTGTCTCAAATCAGTATTATCCACTTGTTGTGCCATTTCAGTTTTCATAACAAATTTCTTGTGACAACAGCCTTTTTTTTTCCCACAATTCATGTGGTTTTTTTTCAAATTCTTCAACTGAAAGTTCAACTCGAATTGGACAACCATGTTTCCTGAGCCAAGAAAGAAAGTCAAAAGGTATCGGGAGACATGTCTGAATCACCAGTACTAATTCATTATAGAACCACCAACTTTGTTCCTCTACCAAAGAATCTGAAGAAGCATCAACTATGTGCTTGAACTGAAGAATGTTCCAGGCATACTTCTTTTTTTTCTCTCTTTTTTTTCTCTCTCTCTCCAAACAGAAGAACCACACGCATTGTAACTGAGAGAACAAAAAGAGACAATGGTCTAAGGGAAGCAATCCACAGCAGGAATAAATGTTTCACTTGAAATGGTTATTTTCCTTGCAATGGTTAGCTGAGATCACTTTTGTGTGTGTGTGTGTGTGTGTGTGTTTGTGTGTGTGTACCACTGAGGCTCAGTGCCATAATAAGACATGGCTGGAAGAGGCGTGTTACTAATATGAACATTCAGAAAAACAATCTAATTTTAAAATAAATCATTGATGTTTATCAAAACTGGTGAATAAAAACAAAGCAAATAAATTGAATACATGAAACTTTGAACTGAAAGATATAAGATTTTTAAATGAAAATGTTCTAATTCTTTTTCAATTTCAAAGAGGTTTTTTTTTTTTTTTTAAAGACAGAAATGAAGCAGCTTAATAAACAAGGAAAATAAAGAAGTCAAAACTAAAAAAAGGAACAAACTAATTTTGTCTTACCAATGCTAGATTTGAAATCTGGCCGTTTGTCACGTTTGCTTTTCATGTGTTCTTGTTCTCGTTTCTGTAGTCTGCGTAGTTCCTTCCACACCCCTTTTCTACTGGTTTTTATCAGTTTCATGGCATTCTTGGTCTTATGCTTTTTCCCTTTGGATGACTCACCTGCAATGAAAAAAAAACAAAAACTAAAAAAAACCACTTAAACTGAAAAGTATAAAAGTCATTACTGTGATTATAGAATGTTCACACACACACACACACACACACACACACACACATATGTATATACATCAGGTTTCTTTTGTTTCGAAGGGTGGACACTGGATACAAGTTAGGTTTGGTTCAAGACTGAGTAGTTCAAATGTGAACTAAAATTAGCATAAGTAGCAAAATGGTACGCTGGTAATCTCTAGCTGATTGTTTTTGTTGTTTTTTTTTTGTTTTTTTGTTTGTTGGGGTTTTTTTGTGGGTTTTTTTTTTTGGGGGGGGGGGGTTGTTGTTGTTTTTGTTTTTGTTTTTTTGTTTTTGTTTTGGTTTTTTTGTTGTTTTTTTGTTTTGTTTTGTTTTGTTTTTTTTAAGGTGGGCAGGGAAACGTGCATGAACAGACTGCTGGAGAGTTCTACAGCCATCTTGGATCTTGCGCATGCACATCTAATTTTTACTTGAAATCAGGAGCAATGCCAACGGCAATCGCCATACGCAAAAGCAGCAAACATGTGCTGTCCTCCATTTGTTCTGTTGATATCCTCCATTGCTACAGCCAAACTCTGTACAATGAAGTGCCATTGTATGAAATATATTTTTAAAATATTAACTAATTAAGCAAAAAGTCACACACAAAAAGAAGCCTGCTGTTTCGCAAGTTCTGCCTCTCTCGATTGCCTTTGTTGCTCCCAATTTTGGAGAACCAATCAACTTCAAGAGCACAGATCATGTGGCACGCCTCAATTAGTCATGTAAGCATGGAACCCTCCAGCAGTCTATTTGAATATGCACATACTGCTATTAGGTGTTACTTAAGTAGAGGTGGAACAAAAACAATCATACTGTCAAACTTATTTGACCTGAACCAAAGTTACAAGTACGCATACCAGAACTTTATGTATTTCCATACTATAGTATCAGGTTTCTTCAGCCCTTTGCCTGTACAAATACATAATATATTCTTCTACTTTTTTAATCAGTACTTTCTAGGTAACTAGCTTCTAATTGAAAAATTTATCTAAGTGAATAAGTTACAGTGGGAATGGTCAAAAATGATTACCCTGGCCTGAATGTCTGTACATGATAGGATACTGATCCAGCATCCAGCAGTTACAATTCTTACAGTGTCTATCTGAGGTGGGGGATGTTTCTGGGTTTTTTGTTTTTGTTTTGTTTTTTTTTTTGGTTGTTGTTTTTTGTGGGTTTTGGTATTGTTGTCTCTCTCTTTTCACAAAGTACACAACTTCAAGTCAATGCTGCTTACGCTACCGATTCAGCGTGCACACAGGTGAATAAAAGGTACATTGGAACAAACCCAGACACTTCCTTAAAAATGGAAGCGCCGGGCTTGTCCTTATACCGATCATTTGACATATGCACACAGCAGCAAAGACAGAAGAAGTGTGCAAACATTAGTAGCTTTTAAATAGTTTTATTCGAGACTGGCATAGCCTCTTTAATCCTGAACAAGCCACACATAACACACGAACAATACAAAACAAACACATGGCTGCCTTGGTGGTTTCTCAAATTTAAATTAATAAACAATGAGGCCAGGAGATCAAATAATAATAATAATAAAAGCATGAAAAATGATGTGGTGTAAAGTTTTGTCAGCTTTAGCAGATGTCCCCTTGTGTGCATAAATCTATTTCTAAAAAACTCATATTAGTGTGCTGAAATTATGAGCATGTGTGTGTGTGTGTGTGTGTGTGTGTGTGTGTGTGTGTGTGTGTGTGTACCATCATGCTTGTGCCTCTGTGTGTGAGTGTGAGTGTTCTTTTTTTTTTCTTTTTCTTTTTTTCTATGTATCTATTTAGTTGTTATCACTGTGCATACGACTTTAGTATTGTGTAGCGTAGACACTGTTCAAGGCGGGGACTGGATGTAAAAAAAAAAAAATCACATCAGTACCCATCTATTATTCTCGAAAATAAAGAACTCTCTCTCTACTTACCAGCTGGATTCAGATCTTCCTGCATAAGATGCAGAACTTGTTTTAACACTGGCTGAGACATCACGACTGAAGATTTTGTGCCTCAATAAAACTTTGATCCACTGTAACACGACTCAAAATACTACACCATCTGTTGGGTCAACAATCGTTCCTCTAAACCCAACCACGAACCGGAACACATGTAACATGTCGGAAGATGGTATCTAGATACGCAGCAGGTGCGTAACACAGTTGTCTCTGTGTGTGTGTGTGTGTGCGTGTGTGTGTGTGTGTGTGTGTGTGTGTGTGCAGTTCTTGGGTCCAAAGAATATTGTCATTGCGCAGACAGCAACAGCTGATGTACATAGACGGATGCAAACGAGATTGATATCAATACTGGTTGTCGTCGAGGCAAAAGCAAAATTATATATGTCAAGGCATGGGTTGATAAAGCTGCAAAGCGTAGACAGCAATCGTCCTCAAACTTTGCATTAGACTCACTATGAAATATTAAACAAGCACAGTAACTTTTCGTTGTTGTTTCTGTAGACGTACAAATGTTCTGAAGTTTCGTGCATTTATTAACACCTGGTCTTACGAAGCTGATAGCTTTCCTAAGAGTGACAATTAATTCTTTTTTTTACCTGGCGAGTCAGTTTTGGTAGTCCTGAAATGCTAATTGACTGTATGTATTCCTTCATACAATCACGTAATTTGTTTGTTTTTGGTTGTTGTGTTGTTGTTGTTTTTTGTCTGTTTGTTTGTTTTGTTTTTTGGTTTTTGTGTGTGTGTGTTTTTGTTGTGTTTTTTTTTTGTTGTTGTTGTTGTTTTTTGTTTGTTTGTTTGTTTTTGTTGTTGTTGTTTTGTTTTGGGGTTTTTTTGTGTGCGTTTTTTTTTGTTTTTGTTTGTTTGTTTGTTTGTTTGTTTTGTTTTTGTTTTGTTGTTGTTGTTTTGTTTTGTTTTTGTTTGTTTTTGTTTTGCTTTTGTTTTGTTTTTGTTTGTTTGTTTGTTTGTTGTTGTTGTTGTTTTTTTTGGGGGGGTGGGGGGGGTTGTGTGTGTGTGTGGTTTTTTGTTGTTTTTTTTTGTGTGTGCTTCTTTTCGTTGTTTCTGTTTCAGTTGTCATGATTGCTGACTGAAATTTGTTTTTATGTATCCCCTGTGGGTTTCTCTCTTTATCTGTGGTATATAAATTCTTCTTGACAAATACATTTAACTTCAACATAGTTATACAGTTCATCCATCGAAGCAGTTTGCGTACAGTCATACAGTCATATACTGGATTCGAGGGGACAACATGTGAACGGGCTGATGGAGATCCCTCTGAGATGGAAAGTATGTTGATTAACTTTAATTTGCTTGGGTGGATTTCATCTCTCTCTCTCTCTCTCTCTCTCTCTCTCTCTCCTCGACTTGAAGTCATTTGCTCTCCTGGCCTTGTTGAAGATTTTGAATTGTTACATCCACACCCAAACAACTCCAACAACTTAATTTCTCATAATGCATTGGATCCATTTGTTTTTTGTCTTGACTATGATCGTTTTATTAGTCACTGCACATTGGCGTTTTAACTCATTAATGCTCGGTGTGTTTGTGTACAATCGTTCAGCCTAAATGAACCAACTGTTCCTTGAAATGATGTCCCTCACATGCAGTGTATATCAATTATACTCCTGAATCTAAGTGCATAGATTGTGTCTTGGTGATTTCATTGTTCGTTTTTGCAGCGTGTATTTTCTAGTTTATTGTGCTTTTTTTGTTTGTTTGTTTCTGAAGCAGATGTGGTACAGCGCATTGCAGTCCCCACGTTTGGACGCTTCCTGATTGAAACTGAATCCGCTGTGTAAACTAAACTGCCAGTTGAGCCTTCAATGCACAACTGCTCTTTTTATAAATGCACAGTTCAGTCTGACCGGAACAACTTAAAAGAAAAATTCTATTTTAAGCCTGTCGACCGGAACAGACTGAAGTTGTAAACAACTGCAAGTGCGTTCCAGGTATATCATTTTATGCAGTTTGAGTAAGAGTTTCAGATAGATTGTAACTGTGGTTAAAAAGAAAAGGAAAAAAAAAAGAACGTAAGCTTATTGCGTTATTGTAATGAAACTCATTTACTACAACTACTACTTACTACATGAGGGAATGTAGATAGTTTATATCCATACATCTGACAACGCCCACGACCCGCGACTACACTTGTTTTGTATCCATGGGTCATGACATTGTGGAAAAACCTATTACTTGTGATACAAGTTTAAGACGGAATATGTCATGCATTGTTCAATATTGTTTTGGATTGTGTGGGAAAGGTTAATTGCCTTTCTCCCCTCTATTTTGAGCAGCTACGAATACCTGTGGAATTTATTATTTTTAAGAACTTTTTTAAACAGTGTACTGTTAATTTTGTGCTTGTAAATGTAACAGTGGCATATGCTCGAGTTTTTCACTGATTTCAGCGCAGGAAATGTTTATGACACTGACTGAGACTGACTAAGTGGTCGTTACCGTGGGACTGTTTATACATAGGTCTCACAATTAGTCAATGATTCGTCTTCTCTCTCTGTCAAGAGGAAGGTGGCTGAATGGTGAGGACGCTCAGCTGCTCAGAGTCCGTGAGGATGTGGGTTTGAATACCGCACTTGTGCTTTCTCCCACATTTGACTGGAAAATCAAACTGAGTGTCTAGTCATTCCGGTGAGACAAGACAAGACAAGACAAAATTCTTTTCTTTATTTTCAAGAGTTTCAGTTTCAGTAGCTCAAGGAGGCGTCACTGCATTTGGATAACACCATATACCCTACACCATATCTGCCAAGCAGATGCCTGACCAGCAGCGTAACCCAACGCGCTTAGTCAGGCCTTGAGGGAAAAAAAAGGTGAATAAATAATAGATAAGCGTACATAAATAAATAAATAAATAAATAAATAATTATAATATAAAAAAGGTAGTAGTAGTAACCATAATAATAATAATAAATAAATAAGACAACAATGATTATAAATAAGCAAATAAATGTAAAACATGAAGACACATTCACACATACACCCACACATGCATAACAGATATGCACCAAACATGCAGTTTCACAGATATGAAAGCACAGTCAAATACACATAAATGTACATGAGCCCCAACACACACACACACACACACACACACACACGCCACACACACATGACCCTGCACCTCCTCTACCCCCTCCTCCACACACTCATTTCTAGGCAATGTATCGCAGCTTCCATGGCACACACACCACACACACACAGAGATAAACACTTACTTGTACAAGCACACACACATACACCCATATCCCCCACCCCCAACCCCACACACATATATACAAAGATATATATATATACACACCCGCACGTTCCAATATCCTGTTGCTCCCACAGTGTAGGCATGTATACACTCACATTCCTCATCCTCTACCCCCACTCCCCCCTGCACCCCCACCTCCCCCTCTCACACACACACACACACACACATACGCACGTGCACAGAACTCTCCTGACACTTGTGTACACTTACACCCTCGCGCATGCACAAACACACTCTAAAACACAGACCCACACAAACACACACATACATACACGCACAGAGGCTGCCACTGATTGGCCGCAAGAGGGATAGGGTGTGTTGCTCAGTCTATTATATTTGGAAAAGCCCGCAGAGACTCTGTTTCGTTTTGAAGAAATTTGCACAATGTTGGTTTGGAAATGATGCCGATATTTGTTTGATTTGCAAAGCATCGTGCTCTGCCTTTCATGTTAGACTTACGGCCGCTCCCTCTCTCTGCTTTTATTTCTTTGAGGCGATCGATGGTGTGATGGCCTTGTACCTGTTCTTTTTGATATTCTTTGACTTTTCTGAGGATTTCCGATTTTCCTAGATGTAGGCCGCTCGTTAGTGTTGCGTTACCAGCAAATCTGTCAGTTCGCTCATTTCCCTTAACACCTGCATGTCCCAGGCAGTATGACCATGTGAGTTTTTTAATCTGAAAGTTGCGCGTTGCCTTATGCCACTCTGGGCTTCCCATTCCGTTTTCAATTTTCTGCATGAGGTTCATTGAGTCGGTTAGAATCATGGCATGTTGGTTTCCGGGCATATGGATGGACGATAGCCACTGGAGGGCATGTGTCACAGCTTCAACTTCCATCGTTAGGCTGGAGGTTGTGACTTTGCAGACAGCATTCTCTTCCCTAATTGTTTTTCCATTTTGTTTCACAGTGAATCCCCAACCGGATTGGTCTTTGGTGACTGAGCCGTCTGTGTATATGATGATGTCCTCTTCTTTACTGTTTTCTTCTATGAGTAGCCTCACTTCCACATCAGTTTTGCCGTCTGGCCATTCCCGGCAATGTCTTCCTTGAGTGGGTGAAATGGCTGTGTTGAATAGATGGTTGAGGTTTTTGGGGGTTTTCTCCCATTCTTTTGTTTCTTTCAGGTCTTGTAGTCGGCATACTAGCTGGATTGTGTCTTCTGCTTGCCCCATCCATGATCTTCCTCGTCCTAGACGGCTGCCTTTTGGTTCTTTGACTGTGTCATGCAGTGGGTTTTGAGGGTTTTCTAATGCTTTGAAGTAGGTCTTGACCTGTTCTAACTTGTTTCTGGCCTGCACTGAAGGAAGGTCAAGCAGGTATCGCATAGTTTCTGTGGGCGTGTCTTTTGTTGTTCCAAGGATCAGCCTCATAGCTTCATTTTGAACTCTTTCTAATTTTAGGAGGTAACTTTGAGATATGTTGTTAGCCCAAGTCCATAGTCGATCACACTGAGGACAAGTGATTGGTATAGCAGGAAGAGGTGGCGTTGTTCAGTACCTTTGGTTGCCATTGCTTTTAAGACTGAAAGGCCCTTTTTGCATTTGAGAACAGTATTTTCCGTATGTGTTCTGAAGGTCAGCATCCTGTCGAAGTGTATTCCTAGGTAGCATAGGCATTCGGTTTTCTCGATCTGAATCCCGTCGAATGACACAGGTGGTGGTGATTTGCTCGCCAATAAACTGATGACCATTGAAAAGAAAGAATTAAAGAAGTGTCGTTCCGGAACTGAGTAAACATTGGTTTCACATTCATTCCAGAAATTACTACGACTGAACATGATTTACTTTGCCCTCTTAGCAGGAATGTTGTTAAATGTATCATTGTATGTGTGTCCTTGTATTGTGTACATGCATGCATGCTCTTTTGCTTGAACACATGGAAATACTGCAGTTTCAATCCTAGGGGAAATACCAGTTGACAGAAAATCACAATGGCTTCTCCAAGAGACATACCTCAAGTGCAGGCTGCAAACAACATGGCTATCTCTGGGTCGCCTGAGGCTTTCCATCTTGTTCCAACGAGAAGGGAAAGAACCATGTCACAGTAAGTATTTAGAAATCCTGTCTTCACACAGAACGATAGATGGTAAAGATGCAGCACCGTTTTTATTATTATTGTTATTGTTATTATTAATATTATTATTATTATCTCTTGGAACAACAACATCAGCCCTTTGCTGATTATAATTCATGATTCATGATATTATGAATTGATAATATAAAAACTGCTTATGGTAGTTGTATCTGTATTTGATGAGTTTTCTGCACCAGTCATTATTAAAAACAGTTACAATTTTAAGACAATGTCTGTTCATATCAATTAATATTAATGATGAAAATTAACATATGGTTATTTCATGAGATTGAGAGTGAGACTTATAAACATGTAGGTAGATGTATATATATATGTGTGTGTGTGTGTGTGTGTGTGTGTATTATGTACATAAGTTTTATTTCAGGATAAATCCTGGGTGCTGGATTTCACTCAATTTTGTGGAGATTCTAGAACTTCTAGTGTCAGGTACTCTCCTGGAAGAAAACAGAGCTAGACATGGTAGAAAAAAAATATATACTTTTGTAAAATCAGTATACATTTGCCCATAGCTGTCTCCATATTTGTCCAAATGATGAAAAATCCTCTAATGTGGGTTTTGATACTGCACATACCCATATCAGCTGTAACATCTGCAGATCTATACGAGGATAGATAGATGGAAGAGAGATTTGTGAGGAAAAGAAAGTGGAACCAAATAAGCATGGAGTTCAAAATTGGAAGCGTTATGTTTTTCAGGTGTGAGAAAGCCAAACAAAGTCCTCTGTTACGGGGTCTTGTGAAGTCTTTCTGCCGTCAACGTGGCCATGGATTCATCACTCCAGAAGATGGAACAGACGACATTTTTGTGCACATTTCAGAGTATGTACACCTCTCTGGACTCAAGATTTCAGACAGCCTTGTTTACAGTTCTGGCTGGTATACATACTCTTTGAGGAAATTGCACAGCTGGAGTAAACCTCACTGTTGGTGTGTGTATGTGTACATGCATGTATATATGTCTATGTATTATTTGCTCATTTTTGTTAAAGGGCTTTCAACTTAACTGCCATGACAAAGAGCATAATGGACTGATGACATCAGTTCATATTCTTTTTCTTTCATTTTTTTTATAAAACGGATATGGTGATGCATGTATGGATCAGTCCAAGAAACTGAAAACTAATTGCGAACGAAAAGGAAGGGTGGTGGGGGTGAAAAGGGAATAGTTCAAAACAATTGTAGTTAATTAAATAAATCTGAAGTATTTTTCATAAAATAAGATAAAAACTACATGACTTGTGAATGGTGGTGGACTCACCTCAACAGCTAATGTAAAACACTGAGACAGGGGACCATATATTTGCCATAACTTGGCCCCTTGTCCAAGGAACGCTTGGACACTGGTCAGCAGTTGTGCGACCACAGTGGTGCAACACAAGATGTTGCCGAACTATGGGAACAAACCCGTTACCAGAGGTTCTGAGGCAGAGAACCTCTCCTCTCTCAGTGCCAGGATGGGAGTGGTCTATTGCTGTTTTTGGGTGTGCGAAGAAAACTCCATCCAGCTTCACTCACACGTCAAGTATGCCCACCATCCAATCAAAACCTTTGCTGCACACTCATTGCACGTGCAATGCACAGCAAAATTAAATGGAAAGAGAAATGTTGTACCGACAACTGGTTGACCCTTTCTCTCCTGCCAGCACCGGGTTTCACCAGGTAGCAGCTTGTCGGGTGCGACAGTCACCATAGTTCAGTGTTCAGATTATGTGAAAAGCTCATTATTTTTGGTACAAAAATAGACTACACTACAAATGCTGGATTAGATTTCATGCTACTTACTGCGAAATTTCATATTTATAAGTGTTTTTTGGCAAATACCAAACCAAGCATTCAAGCATATGTTGCACATTTACGAAACAGATACTTAAGTTAGAAATGAACTATCTTGCTAGAATTACAGATGATTTAACACTATTCAATTTGAAGTGGATGCCATATGAAGCATTGTTTACACAATGATAAAGTAAAGATGTGCAAATAGAATGCATGTACACATTGACTTAATTTTGATTTACATGATGATTCTAATCTCTTTTTGGCATTCTTTGTTTACATACCTTTGCTTATAGATGTAGATGCACTGTGACTCTTCCAGCCTACTCAATATAAGTAATTGTTATTAGTAACATTATCATTATTATTTGTTACATGACATTGTGTAACTGATCTTGTAATATGCCCTCACTCTCTCTCCCTCGCTCTCTCTTCCTCTCTCTGTATCCCTTCCTTTCTCTTTCCCTTCATCTGTGCGTGATTGTCTTCCCTTTGTTTTGTCTGTTTAAAATCAAAAGAATAATCGATGCATGTCCACCCGTGGGGATGCCGGGGGTCTTTCAGTATAAATAGCATCCCCACCTTCTGGATATTCTGTGCTAGAAATTTCCTCTTTTCTGTCACTCTCTTTGTTTCTGCCTTTTTTCTTCCTTCACTGTTGTCTCCTTTTTCTGCCTTCCCAGTCCATTCCCCTTTCTTTTTTCAAGCAAACCTTGACACTTTTTTCTCTTTTACGCAGTCTATGATGTACTATCTGTGCTGTTTTGCTCTGGTGATTAGGAAATGAGATGTAAACACTGGGATGGGCACTAGCTGCCCATTCTGCAGTGTTATTTGCCTATATGGCCTTTTTTATGTATTTTTTTGTTTGGTTTTGAAGTATTGTTTTGGTTGGGGTTTTTTGTTGTTGTTTTTTTTGTTTTTTTCCTTTTTTTTTTTTTTTTCTTTTTTACAATTTTTTGTAATCTGGGAATGATAAATTAATGGGAATGGCTGGCGTTCTCAGCATGGCCTAGTCTTCTTTGCCATAAGGAGCTAAATGGTTGGGATAATGTGTCATGAACTGTGTTTTGTGGGTTTGTATTCGTGTTGTTGTTGTTGTTTTTTTGTTGTAGATGTGACAGTTATTGTGTTGATGCGGCTGAGCATTTTGTATGGTTTGACAGTCCTGATATGGCCCTGTGCGGTCGACTGGACCATTTCTTCTTCTGCGTTCACTTGTATGCACACAAGTGGGCTTTTATGTGTATGACCGTTTTTACCCCGCCATGTAGGCAGCCATACTCCGTTTTCGGGGGTGTGCATGCTGGGTATGTTCTTGTTTACATAATCCACCAAACGCTGACATGGATTACAGGATCTTTAACGTGCGTATTTGATCTTCTGCTTGCATATACACACGAAGAGGGTTCAGGCGCTTGCAGGTCTGCACATATGTTGACCTGGGAGATCATAAAAATCTCCACCATTTACCCACCAGGCGCCGTCATCGTGATTCGAACCCGGGACCCTCAGATTGACAGTCCAACGCTTTAACCACTCGGCTATTGCGCCTATAAGCAAGATTAATAATGATAATAATAATTGATGCATGTACAGTACAAACTTTAATATTTGTTATAATGACATCAGCTTCATTATATGTGCTAAAAAAAAAAAAATTTAAAAAAAAGCACACACACACACACAAACAGTGAACAAAGAACTATTCTGTTACTTGTCATCTGAATAAGTTTCAATCATGAAGGCGCTGCACTGCTGAACGCATCACCAACATTCTCCAGTTCTGGCTGTAGTGGGTTAGGTCCTGAGTTTCGGCAAAACTCCTGTCTGTCCAATCGACGTTTGTGTGTCCACTGTCCCATCTCCTTTTCAGTCTTGCTGAAAGAGGTGCTGAATAGGAGACAGGCTGTGACTGGTACAGATCAGAGTTTGTTTCTTTGGGAGGTGGTTGAATTTTGGCAAGTTAGTGATCAGGCTGGGAATGTTCAGATGTTGAGGGGCTGTCTGTGTTAGCCCCTGTCTACTTCCGGTCGCTTGCCCTCCTCCTTCACCTTGTCTGGCTGGACAATGAAGGACGCCTCTTAGGTCTGAGGCTAGCACCACTTCTTTGTCCCTCCACTGCAGTGCTTCTGTTGCAGTTTCCATCGCCTTGTCTGGCTGGACAATGAAGGACGCCTCGAGTACTGAGGCTTGCTGCGCGTATGTTGCAGTGTCCATCGCCTGGTCTGGCTGGACAATGAAGGATGCCACTAGGTCTGCGGCTATCACTGCTTCTATGTCCATCCACAGCAGCACTTCTGTTGCAGTGTCCATCACCTGGTCTGGCTGGACAATGAAGGATGCCTCTAGTCCTGAGGCTAGCGGCGCTTCTGTTGCAGTGTCCATTGCCTGCTGCGCTTCTGTTGCAGTGTCCATCGCCTGCAGATGGGAATTCATTCACGCGTCTGTCCATACAGCTGTTCATACATCCATCCATTAATTAACACACACACACACACACACACTACACGTCATTACGTAAGATGAAATAACATTATTGTACTTTATACACACACACACACACACACACACACAGGTGTTATAGAGTCTGTTTCAGTAACTTGAAAAATTAAAACATTTTGTTTGTCATGATTTCCTGACAAGAAATTGTTTTGTTTTCTAAAATATCATAAATGTTTTGTACCATAGGAAATTGTAGTATCAGATTGTGAGTTTTATTCCCTTCTTTTTTCTTTTTGTTTTTTTTCCAGTGTGGATGGAGAGTACGTGCCAAAGGAGGGAGATGAGGTCACTTTCCATACACTTTGGATGCCGCCGAAAATGGAGAAAAAGCAAGCTTGTCATGTCGTCATCACACATCTGACACCTGGTGTTACACATGAGCGTTGGGATTCACCAGTGCCGAAAGAATAGAATATGGACAATTATAAATTGTGGATGCAATTTCATTGCCAGTTGTCTTGTGTCCTTTTCACTTCATGCAGTGGTTGTTATAAGAATGACAACAAGGGAGATATATTTGTACAAGGCTTTGTCAATTTGCCAGAATTCTCAGTAGAATTGTTGGTTGGTTGTTGTTTCTCCCCCATTGGTTCAAAGAGTTTGTTTCTGTCTCTTTCTTTTTACTACTTTTTTTTTTTTAGATAGAGCTTTGTTTATTCTGTCTTTCTTTGGGTTTTTTTTTGTTGTTTTGTTTTGTTGTTTTTTTTAAATAGAGCTTTGTTTATTTTGTCTTTCTTTGATCTTGTTTTTCTTTTCTTTTTTTCTTTTTTGTCCTAAAAACTCTTATCATCATAACCAAGGGCTTACACTTATTATCATTAGACTTTTTCTCCATTCTAAATCATAATTATCCAAGAACACAGTTTGAAATGAAATGTAAAGCCATGTTTTATCTGCCTTATTATTAGTTGTTAGTTCACTATATACGAGTTATGGCATATTTGGTTAAGTAGATTAACCATCTTGGTAATTCGCATTCACTCAGTGTTATGTTTTATGTGAATGTGTGCGCATTACATGTTTTTCTTTCTGACCATGTTATACCTAACAGCATCATTAATACATGTCATTGCACAAAACATATTTCAATGATAATTTAAGAATTTGTTTTGAAGTTAACTTTAGTTTTAATTGCATAGTGATAATAAGGACAAATACATACGCATGAAGTGACTGCACTTTTTGTAGATTGCATCAGTTAGATGCGATTGCTTGACTGATTTTTTTCTCTCATTTGTCTTGCTGATTAGCTAATTAGCACAGGTGTACCATAGTTGTAGAGCTTAATTGGTTTCCCTTTCCCATGTTGATATTGCAGCATGCTTTCTCGGGAACAAAAGATATGCTCAGAATTTTGTGTATTTCCACTACTAGTACTAGTCTTTATAAGCATCTGTGATTACTTTTATTACATTAATCTTAAATAATGTTAGTTTGTCAAAATAGTTTAAAGTATTAACCACATTGTTTGTCCGCGTTCAGTGTACAGTATCACACCAATATAAGCATTTTTTTCCTCCTTTTTTTTTTTTTTTTTTTTTTTTTTTTTTTTTTTTTCTCCATCATTTAGTCCTGTCTATAAGCAGACAATGGCAAAATCGTATTGGTGTTGAACTCATAATCAGGTGTTTACCAGTGGTCAGAGTTTGAGGCCTCATTTCGGCATGGTTTTGTGTCCTTGAGCAAGGCACTTTACTCTGATTCTCCTCACTCCACCCAAGTGTGAATGGGTTGAGGCAGGTTAAAATGGTGGATGGTGAGGATTAGGCCCCACCTTCCAATGAAAAGCCCTCTGGATAAGTGAATATGAATTGTAAAAGACTGTTGGATCTTTAACCCAGATTTTAAATCAACTAAACAAATTGCAGTAATAACAAATTATATTGATGTCATTTCAATTTTCAAATTGCAGTAATAACAAATTATATTGATGTCATTTCAGTTTTTGTCTTTTAATTTATTGATACTACAAAGGGCCAGATAATAATTTAATTTCTGATTTTTACTTTGTTGATGCTAATTATTTCCAGTACAATAAGTGACTATTTATTATTGATAGAGAATTTATTACAAATATCAGTTCTTTGTTGGAACAGATTTTCGTTAAAGGCCCAACGGCAGATCTTCACAAATAGATATTAGTGATTAGACTTGATGGTGGTTTGGTTTCTGTTTTTTAACATTAGTTATGATCTGTTTTTTAAGTGATGAAAAGCTGACATTCTCAGGATTTGTATAACTTGTTTTTGTTAGGGTTTTTTGTGGGGTGGGGTTTTGTTGTTGTTGTTGTTGTTGTTGGTTTTTTTGTTTGTTGTTTTTTTCTCCAAGCACAACTCCTACGTGTTGTTTGTTTATAGTCAAATTCCAGTTCTTTACCAAGAAATGAAATTGCTCATGGACAAATAACGCTCAGTCATTGTGATCGGCATTCTTGGCAGGACACAAAAAAAGTTACAAGGCTGCATGAAGTGAAAATGATTTTGACGACGTCTTTGTCGCTGACCATGTCAAAAGTCTGGAAAAGAAAATATCCATGTTTTCTTGCGTATCAGACTGATTTTTCAGTTTGTTTTGAGTGAAGATGTCTTTGCTGTGCAGGTAGACGTGATCTTTGTAAAATTGTCATTCTAAATGTTTTTGACTGAAATTGGTGTCATGTTCAGAAGTTCTCTTGCCAAACATGAATTGTAGGAAGGATATCCTCTTTTGGAGAGATCTTGACTTAAAATGGTGTTTTTTCCTCCATGTTTTTTGCTCACACTTGAATTAAGTGCTGTGCTATTATAACTGTGTGTATATATTTCTTTTGTTATTTTCATTGTTTGAAATAACAAGGGATCACCTTCTGAGTGAACATTGTGGTCTGGCCTGTGAACATTTCCATGCATGTAATGTTATCCAACATTGTGTAAAGAGTGGGTTGTGTTTGTGGATTAATTTGAAATACTTAAGAAATCATTTTGCACAATGCTGTGCCAAAAGACAGTTACAGTGCTTGAATATGTTCTTTCTGTTTTATATATTATCCTTTTGTGTGTCTCCCTCCCCCACACACCCTCCCCCATCCCCCCACATTCCCTCTCTTGCTTGCTCTCTCTTCTGCTCCTCAGCTTTTCCCTCCTCTCTGCCCCCTCCGTTCAGGGCAAACTCACTGTGCCCTATCCTGTACTTACAAAGCTTATGTATTGAACTGGTGATCAAACAAAACCAGTGTTACCAAGTCAGTCTTTGCTGTGTTCGCTCTGCTCGCTGTTTTTGTTTCCTTTTTATACAGAAAAGGCTACCTCCTCAGGTATCTGCAGAAAAATCCACAACCAGGTGAAGACAGTTGTTGATGTTCTGTTAGTGAATAATCTTCTTCTACTACTTCTTCTTCTCCCTTAACTCTCTGAAGAGTCATTGGGGTGCCACACAGAAGAACTGTTCACCAGATCCTTTTCGCCAGTAAGTGCAGTCTACATTTGTACTTTGTTTTGTTCTTCTTCTTGTTTGCCCTTATTTTCTGTGGAAAAAATCCTCAGTCTATATTGACCAGTTATGGAGACTTCTAGATGTACAATCAGCACTTAGAGTTTTACTTCAGTCAAGCGCAGGGAGTAGCGAAAATAAATTTATGGGTTACTGACCATAAGAAAATTAGAATTTTGAGAAGTTTTCTTTTTGCAGGTCAGTGAGCCTGTTACTTAGTGAGCCTGTTACTACATGTGTTAATTACTTCTTGTTCAGTTGTAATTCCTTCTGTTTTATGTGTGTTGTTCATATTGTAGTGTGGTGTCTGGTTAACCTGTTATAACCTTTCTTCCTCATCTGTGGCCTGAGTGTCGCCTTTGCAATGCATTTGTACAAGCTGGTTTTAACATATGATGTTTGGACGCAATTTTTCTTTTATCATTTACATACCCATGCTTTATTTGGCAAAACAAAGCAAAATAAAGGGTTTGGTGCAAAATTGTTTACATGGCAAAACAAAGTAAGAAAAGGTTAGGTGCAAAAGTTGTAAGGGGAAGTTGGGAATGTGTTCAGCTTAGCACCATTATACATAAAACAGCCTTTCCACAAGAATTTCAGACAATCGATGGCAGCAGCTGACTGCACAAACACAAAAATTTAGTAATAAACCTCTCACAGGCAGTGACACACTTCATGCTTAGGATATCACTGCTTACTGCACTGTGAGGTTATGTATGTGTCATCAGATGTGTGTAATATCGCCTGGTTCTTATCAATAAACAAAACAAAAACAAACAAAATGCAGGAAAGCATGCCAGACATAAAGAATGTAAATAATCCAAGTGTAAACAAACTTTCTTGTTCAAGTACTTATCTTTTACTTTTTTAGAGATTGTTTTTGCTGCAGAATATAATTGTCTAGCAGATATAACGTGAAATTCTGCTTCCAGATTTTCCAAATCTTGTGAATGTAAAGATCTACTGCATACTAAATCTGATTGAGATGCAGTTGGCTAATTGAAAGGCTTGGTGAGAGATTTACCTGCTGTCGTCATAAACAAGCATGACATAGCCCCACCTCACATCCAGAGCATGAATCTTACAGGCGGTTCAGTAGCTGACAATTTCATGTTTGCATGGGAAACAGTACAATGAGTATTTTGATATTTAATATGAAATGGGGCATTGTACTTTGAGTTCATAATGGTCTGTACAGATGAGCCAATTTTGGGAGAAGGTACAGTTTTCAATGGAAAAAAAAGTCAGTCAAGTTTGATTCATGTTTGCAAACTTTATGTAAAAAATGAAATACTTTAGTTTCCCTGATACCTTATTCAAAACTATTGTACATAGTGTTAATGCATCGCAAAAATATAGACAAGGAGTGACTTCTTTTTTTTCTATTACAGGAAATATAATTCTGATTTTGGTAAAAAATGTATTTCAAGTGTTACTTTTTATCTATTGTAGAGTGTTCAGTGTGCATTAAATTGCACATTAGATATTTGTGCAAATGATTTATCCTGTTAAGTGTGCTTAAGATTTTTGTTGAAGGATGTTCTCTGTTTATGTAACAGAAATCTTAGTACTTTCTCAAAATGCCTCTGATAATCCTACTTTTGTTTCTTTGTTCATTTCCTGGAGCATTTATAGTGGTTTTTGTTGTTGTTGTTTTTTGTTGCTGTTGTTTCTGTGCCATGACAATTACCCTTTCTCCGTTGCATCAAAAAGAAAGATGTCTTTGGAGAAAATATTGATTTCAGATAATAGTTCAGGGTGGGTTTTTTTTTTAACTTGAAATTGGGAAAGATTTGGAATAGTCAATATGATGAATTTTCATCAGTAGTTTTCCACTTTATGACAGGAAGTTATTGCATTGTTTTTAATGGAATCCCGTTTTCAGAATTTTGACAAAAATGGCAGCAGGATCATATGTTGTAATGTATTGATTTGATCTTCGGAAATATTGTACCCATCCAATCCAGCATTATCCTTATGAGCCATGAAAGTGCTGCATTCTCTCTCTCTCTCTCTCTCTGTGTCTCTGTCTGTCTCTCTCTCTCTCTCTCTCTGGCTCGCTCTCTGTCTGTCTCATCTGCAAACACTCTCACTCGCTCTCATTCAATTTTTTTTTCATAATGATTTAACTCTTTGTGATTTCATATCAGCTGAATCACTTTCCTTTTTGTTTTTTGGGTTTTTTTTTGGTTTTTGTTGTTGTTGTTTTTTTTAACTATTTTGCTGATTATTGCATTTTATCCCTGTCTATTTTGCAGCAAGAGTATACAGCACTTTATACTGTACTAGCTTTACAGCAAGCTAAAATCAGAACAGTGTTTCTGATTGAAGGATTTGATGGATTTGTACTCAGGATGCCTTAGTTTCTGATTATGCAAACCGATCTTTTTTGTGTTCCAGCTTTTGATCCCTTGACTATGCTGATCAGAATTCTTGTATTTAAGGACTGTTCATCCTTGTGATATGACGGGGCAAGCAATCTAGATCATCAAAGATGGATCAAGCAGTTGAGGTCATCAAGCACCATTATTTGACATAACCTCTTTGAGACCTCATCTTTTTGTCCATCCAGACTGGTTGCATTTGTGAACAATACTCAAACTATCCTGCCCTTCAGATCCATGCACGTTACTGTCTGCTTTCAGTGATCAAGCATTAAAAACTGGAAAACAGTTAAAATAACTGTAACCATCTGTGGGCAACAATACCTTGCTGACTGCTGGACCAGTTTTGATTCATTTTGTAAATACTTAATGAAAATAATCACTTTGGTCTTGACCTTCAAGGTCACAAGGTGAAGGACATTGTTTTTGCATTTATCCTTATTCATGAAGAACAGTTGGACTGACTTCGTTGAAATTCTTTTGTCAAACAGTTGTAACAGTTTGCAGGTTTTTAAAACTTAAACCTAAGTGATTTTAACTCAAGATCAGTATCACAGTGAACATATTTTGGATTGTCTCCAACAAGAGTAATTGTTTTCTGCTGATTTTTTAAACATTGCTTCCAACAAAATTTTCAGTGCCACATATGTTAGAAGTGATAAGAGTGATTCAATATTGATCTTGACTTTGGTGCAATGTCACATAGTTAAAGAAAATGTTCTCATTTGAACTCATTACCTTCAAACTAGTTATTCAATTAATAAAATGAATATGTCTCAAGAATTCTGATGCATGTCTGTGTGCTTGTTGCATTTCATGTTTGTGATTTAATGACATGACAAATAAAAGACACAAATGCATATCTCAAGAGTTTCTCACATGTGTGCTTGCATCTTTTCATGCTTTGGTTTAATGGGAATACATATACAGAAACCAGGGATAACTTGACAAGTTTCAAGTACTTAATTGCAACAATCATGTCTGCATAAAAACAAGAACTGGAAAAAAAAGTTACTTGGACCTTCTTGGGAAACTTTTTACTTTCTCATTCTGTTTTCATTCTGTCCGAACTCATATCAAGTTACTGGTCTGTTTGACAAACCTGGCAATACAACTGCATATCCTGTCATTTCTACTAATGTTTCAATGGACTCATATACTTTTTTTTATGGAGGTAATCCTTGGAAAATTATTGAAATTTTGAAAAAATGAAATTTCTTTGATTGTCATGGTTGGTTTTAATTACAAAAACAAAGACACGTCAGAACTTTTGGAAAGACAGTTTATTTCTTTTCTTTTTCATGAGAGACCTTGTATTTTTAATCTCTCTCTCTCTCTCTCTCTCTCTCTCTCTCTCTCCTACTCTCTCTCTCTCACCCTCTCTTCTGCTCTCCTTCTCTCTCTCTCTCCCTCTCTCTCTCTCTCTCTCTCTCTCCCTCCCTCTCTCTCTCTCTTGATTTTTTTTTTTGTTGTTGTTGTTGAAAGGAATATCAATATATTTGGTTTGTTCGGGGTGGGTTTTTTGTGTGTTTTTTTAATTAGTTAATTAGTTTTACATACTGAATTAGGCATAAAGCGGAAGTTACCAGTTGCTGTGTCCACAGCTGACAATTGGACTCGTCCTGATTCCTGTGTGATTGATGAAAGTACTGATGAGAGTGGTACGATATGACAGTTTGGGTGTAATGACTAACTATAGACAGGGAACAGACTTATTGACCAGTTTGACAAAACATTACCGATTATTACTGTAGTTTTTTTTGGGGAAGTAGTACCAGAGTATGGAAAAGTCACAACCTGGCGACATACAGGAGAACAAGTTGACAAATAAAATATAAAATACTGACAACAGATTGATGTGGGGGGAAAAGATATAATGTCATAAAATAAAATAAAAGAACTCCCAAAATGTGATTGTTCTATTGCGGAAAATACTGCAGATATTGTGACATGAACTTTTTCGGTTGTGTGCTAAATTTCTGACAAGGGAAATTGTACCTGGCAGAATATCAAGAACAGGATCAGGACTAAGGGAAAAGCATGAGATGACTGGACATTAGTGATAGAAAAAAACAACTTTAAACTCATTTATCACTTATGACTGACAGCCCAGGCAGCAGGTAATTTTGACTGGTTGTACCACCCCCATAGGCAAGGGAATTTGATTCTATTCTGAATGAAACCAAGTTGCAGTTGCAGCTGTGTTATCCAACATCTCTTTGCCAACATAATTTCATTCCTGGAATCATGTAATATATTACTGACAGTGATGAATTAAGAGTTGTTTGGTGATTCTCACACTGGGTGGAACTAATTGTTGTTGGGCTGGATATATCCAAATGTAGTATTTGCTTTGCATTGTATTGCTGTGTGTTTAGGATGGAGAACATTAGACATGTGTAGAAAAAGTACTTCATTGGTTATAGTTACAAATGTGCAATATTTATACCCGGAGTGCATGAATGTGCATCATGAGTGCATGTGTTCTTTCTATACCATGGCACACAATGTATACTGAATACTATTTTCTTTGTAAAGGCACTGAAAACCATATATTTTATTTTCTCTTACTGGTGAATAAATATGTATCAATGGACAACATGATACATATATGTCAGGTTTTATTTTTAATTGAAAAGGCAGTTCTGCCACAAAGTGTGTGATGCTCTGTACCAACCCCCCCCCCCCCACCCTTTAACTCCTTTATCAAGCATAAGTCATTTGTCTTTCCTGTACACACTTTTTTGTGTCATGCATCGTATTAGATGAATACTTTTCTGCAGGCACAGGGAAAATCAATTCCAACATGTCGGTTAAATGCTTTGCTTTGTATAATTGACCAGGGGTACCAGATTAATGAAAACTGCCTATTCAAATCACATCAGGTTGTTTGCAGTCCTCCTAACCACTGAGGGGCCTTTTCACAGCTGAACACCTGCCTTAAAACCAGTCAAAGAGAAAAAACAAAATTGTGCCAAATGATCAGTCAAAATAACAGTGTAAAGACCAATTCATCCGCATCTCCAGTCATAAAATTTAACTCAAGTTGAAAATGTGATACTAACAAAGATAGAAAAAAATAGCTCTGACATCTATATGCCCAGACATCTATTTTGTTGTTACTCTCACTATGTGATGCAAAAGACAACCATCTGCCTTGTGAGTGAGCGAGAAAAGCACAATGGTGTGCTATATAGAAAAACAACAACAAAGGAACCAAAGCTTGCTCAGAGAAAAGGCAAACAAAATTCTGCCTTTTTTCTGTAGATGATTGTTTGGGATCATTGTCCATGTTGTTAGACAATAAGTGATTGTATATTATTTCATGAACAGATAAATAACAGCGTATACATATGAGCTTCTGTGTTGTTTAAACCACCAGCAAAGCACATCAGTATTGTTTTTTGTCGTTTGTTTTTAATATAATTTTTATGTTTGCTTTTATTGCTATTATTGTCATTACGGTTAATGATGTCAATTGTTTTTTTTATTATTATTGGCTTGTCTTTTTCTTTGGAACTGTCCAGTCAGAATGTGCCAAATTGTGATAGATATTCTGGTGTTGACGGAGACAAAGTCAGATTCAGTACACATTTCGTCTACAATGAATATCAAACTTAGTGTTTCTTCACTTGACCCATCTCAGTGTTTATCCTCTTTCTCATAATCACTAATACTTCTGCGTTATTAATTAGTTTAATGCAGTTCATGTTTATAGAATGGTCATGTCATTTATGCCACAACAATTTGGATTTGAGTTTTCTTGCAACTGATCTTACATTCATAGAATATTTTGTCAGCATTCTGTCTGCTTGCCACTGAAACTGGTGCACCAGTAGTACTTACATGTGAGGAATCCCCACAAAACAAAGTATATCAATATTATTCTGTGTTATCAAATCATTCTTGTAAATGGTGTTGTCACTTACATTTGTTGTTTTATCTTTGCTTCACAGAAACTAGAGATTTTCCCACTCACCTGTTGTAGCTTCCTTGTGTTTTGCAAAGCGTGCACAGTTATACATGCTGTCTGCAAAAAAAATGTGGAGAGAATAATGCAAGGTTGTGGATCAGGTTCCTGTGCGGGTCTGTTTTGGGGTATGCACTCAGCTGGGAATCTCACCAGTACTAGTAGTCAGACACAGAAAGAAAAAAAGCCTGTGTCTTGATGTTTGTTGACATCTCTTGCAAGTTACTGCTTCAGGGAATAGAAATAGACCACACAAAAAAATGGCTGATGTGACTATGTAAAGGCAGCAGGTCATATGTACCCCAGATGCCCGTCCTTTACCAGATTGGTGTATCATGTTGTAAAACTTTATTATAAAAGATTATATGCATTCATTCAAAACATATGTGTGCATGTCATACACATTAAAGTACGAGTATAATGGTGCAACATGCTCAGCAGATTTTTTTTTCTCTTCTCCTGTCAGGATAGGGTAGTTCACTGCTTCTGACTGGCAGCTGAACCATGTTGTAAATCAGAAATCATTAAAGCATGATATTTTAAAAGCTAAAACATCACTTTCATGGTATTTGATAACAGAAATCAATTTCAGGCTATGAAACAGTCCCCAATTATAATAGAAATGAATGCATAAACGAAGTTAGTTAGCTACTGGATACATTAATGTGTTTATATATATATATATATATATATATATATATATATATATTTGTTGAATAAAGCTAATCAGCTGTAAATCATTTTTCTTCCATCACTTTTATTGCATCCAATAACAGAAATCAGTAACACGTTATGAAAGTCCCCAATTATAATTAATGAAATCGATTATTGGATATATGGAGGGAGTTTTTTCTTTCTTTTTTTTTTTAATAAACTGTTTATAAAGCTGATCAGCTGTTAATAATTCTTCTTTCCTTTATGAGCATACCTCAGACAACAGGGGAAAGGGCATACATGCTAACAACCTCATATATTTGGCCTTATGCACAACACTTTTGGATGAGTTCCTGCCAGGGTCTTCAGTGTTTGCAGATTCATTGTGGAACTGTCTTTAGAGAGACATGTTGGTAATCTCCGCACTGGCGGAGACGCTCACTCAGTCTGACTCTATGACTAAGCAGTTATTGTCATCAGTTGGGGATTAGTAGCCAGTAACCTGCATATACTGAATAGAAACATGCTCTACTACACACCACTGGTGACAGTACCAGTGCCACATGGCAGCTTAACCTTGATAGAGCTCTCCTTGTGGACTGACATCACTGAGACTACAGCAGACAAACCTGGATGTGACTGTGTACGGGGTACTTCAAAAAAGCAGTGCGGTTGTAATGCCACTGAAATAGGTGCAGTTGATGGTGATGCAAAAAACAAAAAAATAAAATAAAAAGATAAAGCTCAACTGCATATCAGAGCAAACCTTATCTTACTGATGACATGCACTATACGATTATCAGTGATGACAGAAAGTCTCTTTTGGAGAAGTTTAGTTTGCTGCTCATTTGGAGGTTTTGTTTGACCTGCTATATAAATCTGGTGTTTAACAAAGTTAACTTTATCCTGGCTTGAATCAAGCCATTTTTCAATAAGCCTTGAATGCTTTGGTTATGATTGAAAGATTGTCAGTTGACAACTACTTGATATTGAATCACTGGTACTTTCTCTCTTTGTCCTTTTGTAGCAGTTTCTGACAGACTCAATAAAACTTTGTGAATATACCTGGTGTGTGTTGTTGTTTTTTAATCGTGCATGTTTTCCCAGAATCATAAATTTATTAGCGCTATTCACATGTTTTGTTTTTTAAGTAATGGATGAGTGTATATTGATCATTGAGGAGTGCATATTGGTAACATTTTTCATATAATGGGAAAAATACCAACAAAAAAAAGTGCAAAAACAAATGAATGGATACATCATTAAATCAATGAATACATAAATGAATAACATAAAAAGTAAACAGATAGATAATGAAATAGAATTAAATGCAGGGGGGGGTCAATTTTTAAAAATAAATAAGTGAAATAAAAAGACAATAACAAATAAGTGAAATAAAAAGACAATAATGATAATAAATAAACAAATAAGCAAATAATTGTAAATAACCAAGAAACACTTGCTCTCATGGTCATCATATGTATATCTTATTACATGGGGAGCAACAACAAAAAATGAAACAATAAAAAAATTAATATATATTAAATAAAAAATTTTAAAAAAGAAAGAAACCACGGTCCTCCAGAACTTAACTCTTTTTTTTTTCGTCTAGAAAACCTGGAATCTGAAACAATGGAGGAACTTTTTTTGTTGTTGTTTTTGTTTGTTCAATCAATGTGAGGTCTCTTTTTTTTTTTCACGAGTAACCTGACCTTGCGCCCACTGGTTGCACTGTGTTTGGCCTCTGCCTTTTTGTGTGTGATTCTGTGGTTCCCCTGTTTTGATGTGGACATTTTTTATATGTGTGTGTGCGTCGTTTTTCATGGACACCTAAGGTCGGAACAGTTTTATCATATTTATTTATTTATTAGAACAATTTGATAAATAATATTCGTCATGTCAGTGTTTCGATTTACAAACTGACAGAAATGAATGCCAGTCACCTTTCCCTCGTTATCACATCAGCGACCATCTTCGGCCTGCCAACGATACTATCCGTTTTTCACGTGCCCAGCGGCCCTCTCTTACCGTCCGACCTCTGCTCTCGCACTGCTACTGTCACCATGGTGAAGGTCAATTTCATCAGAGCGTTGCTGTCAAATATATCCGGGCATAAACAATTCCGACCACACGATGACACAACGCAGCGCATCATCAGCCTGGGCATCGGCAGAGCAAAGGCGTAACAAGGAACCAGAGCGGGCAGGCTTCGCCGTTTGTGGGGCTCTGTCCCGCCCTGCACTGATCGTCCTGTCTCCGATGTCAGCCCTGTTGTTGCTGTGACTGTCACTGACAATCTCAACATTCATGTTCAAGCTGACTCCTTTACTTCCCGTGACACTGTCTTCTCTGACACTTTTCCAAAATGTGTACGGTATCTCCCGTGATTTGCTCTGGTTTGCTTTCTACCCCTTCCACACCTGTCTCAACTCCCGGACCTTTCTCTACCCACCCACTGTCATCCACTGTCCAGTCACCATCGTCTCCTTCCGTTGCCTGTCTGACTCGCCTGCTTCACCATCAAATTTCTCTCATGCAGCCTGCCTCTGTTCTCTTTCATGCCTGCCTGTTCAATGCTCAATCTGTCTGCTCTGATCAAAAGACTGACTATATTTCTGATTATATTTTTGAAAATAACTTTGATATCGTATTTCTTAACGAAACCTGGTTAAAATTACATGGTCACCAACCCAAACTTAAACAACTGACCCCCACCCCCACCCCACACCCCCTGGATACAAAACCAAGTCACTTCCTCGACTGTCTCGTGGTGGTGGCATCGCATCGCATAGTCTTGGAGTCTTCCCTTTCCATCTCCCATAACCACGCCTTTCCACGTGACACATTTGAAATTCTCGTAGTCACTCTCAATGTTCCCGGTCACTCAGTCATCTTCTGTTGTCTCTATAGTCCTCCTCCTAGTCGTAAAAAAAACAACAACCTAACGTCTTCTCTGTTTCACGATGCGTTCCGAACATTACTTGATTACTACAACCTTCGTTCTGGCAAACTTATCATCCTCGGAGACTTCAATTTTCATTTCGACAACCAAACTTCCACTGATGAAACGCCTATGTCTATCTCTGCCCAATCATTCTCTCTCTCTCTCTCTCTCTCAGCTCGTTACAGAACTAACACACAGATCTGGCCATACGTTGGACTGGCTCATCACACGTGACTCTGATGCCATGATTGCGTCAGTGACTGTGACGAACTCTCTTCCGACCATTTTGCTGTCATATTCTTGCTTAATATTTCAAAACCTACCAGAACCCCAAAAAATCCGTTACTCGTCGCATCCTGAAATCCATCAAGATTAACACTTTTTCTTCTCAAGCTGCTGAACACCTTTCCAAAATTTCTTCCCGCACCGACGTCTCTGCACATTACAACACTGTCCTCTCTCAACTGCTGGATGAACATGCACTACCCACTACCCGCATGCTCCTTGATAGCCCTTCCGCCCCATGGCACACACAAGACATCCGACTTGCAAAACGCAAACATCGCCAGTTGAAACGGCGATGGCGATCAACAAAACTGAAAGTCCACAATCAAATCTTCCGAAAACAAATAAATAAAGTCAAACATATGATCTCATCAGCGAAGACAAACTTCTTTTCTTCTCAAGTTCTCGATGCCACATCCACCAAATCTCTTTACTCTATCATGTCAAATCTCAGTACTGCAAAAAAGACTCCTCTTCCTTCTGCCTACACTTTATATGAACTCCCCAATGTCTTCTCCTCTTTCTGTTTCGAAAAAGTCCAAAATATTCGTAGCATCTTAGACCAAATGCCTTTCAGTCCAACCTGCTCATCCTGATCCCCAGTTCAACGGCACTCCACTCCATTCCTTTAATCCATTAACTGAAACAGAAGTCCATGAAATCCTGAAAGAAATGACAATAAAATCCCGTGAGCTCGATCCTATACCAGCCTCTGTCTTTTCCCAGTGTGTCTCACAGCTTCTCCCCACAGTCACCAATATTGTCAACTCATCCCTTCTCACTGGAACGTTTCCATCCACTTTCAAAACTGCAATCGTCCGGCCTCTTCTGAAGAAATCCAACCTTGACGCAAACATTTTGAAAAACTATCGACCAGTTTAATTCTAATCTTCCGTTCCTGTCCAAACTCCTTGAAAAAGTTTTCCTGAAGCACTGAGCTCAACAACCACTTTTTTTTCAACAAGCTCATCCACCTATTTCAGTCTGAATATCGTGCTGTTCACAGTACCGAAACCACTCTCCTCCACATCCTGAATAACCTACTGCTAGCGTCCGACTCAGGACAGATCTCGATCCCTTCTCACTCTTCTCGACTTGTCAGCCGCCTTTGACACGATAAACCATTTATCATTTCCCGTCTTCATTTTGCATTTGGTATCAACGGCACTGTTCTAAACTGGTTCAAGTCTTATCTCACTGATCGATTCCAGTCTGTCATTGTTGATAATTTCCAGTCTGGAACCGTTAAAATCGAACATAGAGTCCCACAGGGATCTATTTTAGGCCCAGTGCTCTTCACACTGTACACTGCTCCTCTCGCTGAAATTATCAACCGCCATAATGTTCGTCATCATTCTTATGCTGATGGCACTCAACTCCAGAAGAGCGATACCCCTGAAAAATTGTCGTCGCTCTTGCAAGAAACATCCAACTGCTTCCTGGACATTCAAAACTGGATGACTCTAAATAAGTTACAATTGAACGCGGACAAAACTGAAGTAATAGTCATAGGAACTAAACAAAAATTCTCTTCCATCACAACTGACACAATCAAACTTGGCAGTACATCCATCCCTCTTTCCAGCTCAGTCAGGAACCTCGGCGTTGTCCTCAGTTGATTGACAACACACTGTCCATGCAAAAATTTATCAGTCAGACATGTCAATCCTGCTACTGTCAATTGCGGCGCATCAGTTCCATCCGGAAATATCTAGTGTCCATTGACACAACATCTAGACTTGTTTCTCTCATTCTCTCTGGCCTTGACTACTGTAACTCTCTATTGTCTGCCGGTTTGCCAGCTTCATCCATGTTTACTGAGTCAGTCCCTTCACTGCGCCGGCCGTACACTGGTAACTCTGCTGCCCGACTCGTCCTCAGAAAGAAAAGATCTGAGCACATCACTCCTCTTTTCAGTGCAACATCTCCACTGGCTTCTTGTCTCACACAGAATAACGTACAAGATCAGCACAGCTCTGTGTTATAAATGTATTCACAAATCTGCCTCTTCATATCTCTGTGGCTGCCTTCACCTCTACACTCCATCTCGCTCACTATGATCGGCTTCGGATCCACTCTGTTAGTGCATACCCAGATTAAAACACTCGACTTTTGGCCGCCGTTCTTACTCTGTCTCTGGACCTTACAAATGGAATGAACTTCCTCTTTTGCTTTGTCAAGTCTCCACACTCTTTCAAGTCTGGCCTGGAAACCCACCTCTTCCCCAAATAGCCTCCTTTCCCTGCCTCTTCCTTGTCTTCAGTTTCTCCAGTTTTAGAGTTATGTATGCGTGTGAATGACTGGTGCGAAAGCGCTTTGATTTGTCTTTGCACAAGATTCAGCGCTACATAAATACCATTATTATTATTGCTATTATTATTATTAATATTTAATCAGTGAAAGATACTGCACAACTGCTGGGTTTGTTTTGTTTGTTTTGTTTGTTTGTTTGTTTTTGTTTGTTTGTTTGTTTGGGGGTTTTTGTTCGTTTTTGTATGTGTGTGTGTGTGTGTTTGTTTTTTGTTTGTTTTTGTTTTTTGTTTTTGTTTGTTTGTTTTTTCGTTGTTGTTGTTTTTTGTGGGTTTTTTTGGTTTTGTTTTTTGTTTTTGTTTTTGTTTTTTGTTTGTTTTTTGTTTTGTTTTGTTTTGTTTTTTTGTAGTACGTGTCTCAGTTGCTTCCGTCTACTCCCCCACCTTCCTCAAGTTTTTTTTTTTAATTTGTCCTCAACAATTATAACTATTATAAGGCAGTTGAACCATCCCAGATGATACCTAAAAACTTAGGGAAAAAACACACACTTTTTTTCGTAGCTGTCATAGTCTGTGTGTGTGCGTGTGTGTGTGTGTGTGTGTGTGTGTGTGTGTGTGTGTGTGTGTGTGTGCAGCAGTAGTAGTAGTTGTTGTAGTAGTAGAAGTAGTTGTAGTGTTCGTAGTAGTAGTAGTGGTGGCGGTAGTAGTATTTAGTAGGAGTAGAAGGAGTACCAAATTAAGCCTCTAAATCATACATTAATCTGCACCTGCCACCTTGGTTTAGTTTAATTTTAGCCTTCTTAGTTGTATCCAGCTGTGAGCAACCCCCTCTCTCTTTCTCTCTCTCTGTGCAGAATAGCGCAACATCGTACGGTTAAAAATATATAGATAGATGTGTGTGTGTGTGTGTGTGTTTTGGATGTCGAAATTGCTTTCTTGACGATCCCAAAATTCAACGACTGCGCTTGTCCGTCTAGACCGGAAACCACGCCCTTTTCAGGCCAAGTAACTCTCTCAGAATAACAACAGCATGGCGTCCCAACGTGACACGTCCACGCTCTGCTTGTTTGATGTCGATGGAACACTGACAGCGCCTCGGCAGGTAATTTCTATGAAATGCGAATAGTATCGTTTGACCACCTTATTGTATCGCGCTAAAAACTTAACGGCTAAGATTATCAGGGATCTGGATGGTTTCCTGTTGATACCACTACAATGTACAGCGGCGGTAGTGTCCGTCTGCTGCATCGATTGTGTTGATGCAATCATTGATGAACATTTCAAGTCAGAGAATTTTGTTTATTTTCTGTTTCTCGTTTCTCCTGAAGTGTGAATATGATCACTGATGAAAACACCAGTTTTGTCAACTGTAAATAACGGGCTTTTATTTTTATTTATTTATTTTTATTTTTATTTTTTAATGGTTTGAAGGGAATTTTTGGAATCGCAATCAGTGAGTGGTGTTTCATCACTCTCTCTCTCTCTCTCTCTGTCTCAGTCTATTTGAAAAGAAACATACCCCCGAAAACGGAGTATGGCTGCCTACATGGCGGGGTAAAAACGGTCATACACATAAAGCCCCACTCATGTAGGTACGAGTGAATGTGGGAGTTATAGCCCATGAACGAAGAAGAAGAAAAGAAAGATGATGGATGTTGTTGATGAGAGTTGGACTTCCTCTTTGGGGATCATGGATTAAACATTTCATCGGTGCCTAGCAAGTTGAGAGTGGAGATCATTTCCAGTCTGTTGCGTCAACAGATTCACAGGCCTGCTGCCTATCAAGCAGTTGCGGATGAGGGGACGGAGGGGGGGGGGAGGTTGGGGGGTGAATATATTTTTATGTTTTCTCATGTGTGTGTTTTCAATGCATTCTTTCTTTCTCCCCACTGGATAACTTACAGCTTTGTAATTGTCGATGAACATTGGCATTGCAGATGATAGATGCAACCACAGAAGATTTCCTGATGAAGCTGAAGGAGCGAGTTCTTGTTGGACTGGTGGGGGGATCAGATCTTGTGAAGATAGCGGAACAGATGGGTGGAGATGATGGTAAGTATTAACACTCTACCTACATCAAAAATGACTACCGGTACTCTGATATTTGCAGGCCATGAATTAAGCATTAAATGGTCACAGAGACTGAGAGAGTGTGTTATGGGTTTGTGTGTGTAAATCTATATGCTCAAATAACCAAGATCAGCACCAATGAATTATTGACTTGTGGATGACATGTATTTAATAGTAGACTAAAGATACATTTTACAAACCAGTATAACATATCACTTTGTCTTCATTTGTATTGAAAGCATTTTCAGATATTAAATTGTGTTGTCTTTGTAATGTAACAGAATATAGTGATTAATTTTTCCTAAATTATTTTTATCAGTTTCAAGGTATATTTCATTAAAATGTTCAGTAATGCTTTGTTGTGTTTTTTGTTTTTTTTGTTGTTTTTTTCAGTGCATACAAAATATGACTATGTCTTTGCTGAAAATGGATTGATGGCATTCAAAGAGGGCAATTTGATTGCAAAACAGGTGAGAATCTGTTGTAAACCTGATGTGTTTCCACAATAAAAAGAAGATTTTTATTAGAAATTATGCATGCCCGGATTTGTATACATATATATTGTCTTGCTGTTATCTGGGTATGCATGGTGTGTGTGTATATGTGGATGTGCATATGTGGATGTGTGTGTGTGTGTGTTCACGCACAAATGCACACATGCAAGTTTTTTTCAGTGGGAGTTTGGGAAATTCTGCACACATGATACACAGCAAAGGTTATATGAGTTTTGGTTGTTTCTTTATCGTTTATTCAGATAATTGAAATTATGTCATGTTGGGGGGGGCTGTGACTGAATCCTTGTAATGCCAATGTTGTCAAATTTGGTAGAAGTAAAATAAATATCCAATGTAACGAAATGTTAACAATTCTAATATCAGTCTATATTGGTGATGAGACACAGAGAAGAGCAAAATCTATAGGTAATAGATATGTCCAGCAACAACAAAAGAGTAATTGTATGTTATTATGTTTCATCTGAAATTACATTGTATGCATCAAAGCAAACTGATCTTATCATGGTATCAAAACTCCATGAAGTTCTGGGATCAGTGCAGTCCAGGCTGGAAGTGTCAGCTCAAAAAGTTAAATCAAAAACTGAATTTATAATGTGTTTTGTCTTCTATCAGTGACACTCTGAAGAGAGAACGCAATTCAATGCACTCAGTCCTCAAAGGATATTATAGTATAGAGCACCAAAATAGGTTGTTTCCCATTAACTGTCTTCTGTAGGTTGATTTCCAAGCAGAAATGTATCAGGTATTTTCAGTGTGCACATGCATCACATTTAAAATGGAAGGCAAGGGGTAAAGGTCCTTTTGTTTTCTTGATCAGCAGGTCTACATATGAATAGTGGAGAAAAGCTTACAGATAATTCTTTTTTGATTATGAAAATGATCATGAAATGGAATTGAGACAGAGAAAGACAGAGGAAAGAAAATATACATAAATGCATTATTGTAATATAGATATATGTGGCCATTAAATGGTCTTGGAACAGCAGTGAACAGAGCTACAGTAAATGTGAATAAAGCAGTGAACAGAGCTACAGTAAATGTGAATAAAGTTATCTCAACCTCTCATTGTTGGCTGCCTTTTGCCATTGAAACTGTTTTACATTGTTCATGGTTTGTAGTATGCTATCATTAACTACCATTAAAATTATACTCATCTAATGATTTATCCATGATTAATCTTGTAACTGAAAACACATGCCCTGTGTTTGTTTTGTCCAGAACATACAGAAGTTCATTGGAGATGACACATTGCAGAAGCTGATCAACTTTGCTTTGGGGCACATGAGTAAACTTGTTCTACCGTGCAAGAGGTAATTTTCTTCTCGCATTTTAGTCCTGGGATAGAGATTATGCACTGGCTTAAGTGATAAACTAAGTCAAAAGTGTGACTTTTCTATAAAGACATGCTACATATTTTCTGTTACTCTCTGGTTTGAATTGTGTCTACCAAGGCAGCTGGAAAAAAAAATATATGTGTGAGTGTGTGTGTGTGTGTGTGTGATATGGAAAATAGAAATTTGACTTTTGCTATTGAATGGTTCCATGTTTTGGCAGGGATATTTTTGTTTTTTCTTCCTCTTCTAACATCTCCATTTCCTTAAATGGTTGTGATCTGTGTTCTGGTGTGCTTTAACAACTACTGTGATCGGAAAAAAAAACCCACCTTGTAATTATTGTTATCATGGGTTTGTTTGTTTTTTAAACCATGTGTGGGTGACGGAAGGATGGCTCGGTGTGTGGCTGTCATTGAGGGGAGTGAGAGTTCTGAATATCTTTTTTTTTTCTTTTCTTTTTTGAAAAACTCTGCAGGTGAGGTGAGTACAATACATACTTACTGTATACCAACATCAGTTCATGGTTTTCACAGTTTCTTCTTTGCATAAAACATAAACCCTGAAGATGAGATTTGAGATTGTTGTTAAGCCCATTCTCAGGTAGAAAACGTTTCTTGTTTTGAACATTTGGCATGTGACACGGAGTTCTTGAAGACAGATAGATATTGTGCCACATGGCATGTGTGTGTGTGTGTGTGTGTGTGTAGATAGATAGATAGATATGATACATATATATATAATTCTGGATCACTAAACTCAAAACACTCCACCCATTAAATTTGGTCTCAATACCATTGAGTAAGAAAAAAAATATTTTTTATATATTCTTTTAGGTGATTCTGGTCTTGTCTCCTTCCACATGTGCAAATTTGTGTGTGTATACATGTGTGTGTGTGTGAGTGTGTGTGAATGTTAAAGCATAGTCACATACTGTTTAACCACTTCTCCTTTCCCAGTCTCACCCATGCTCTCTCTCTCTCTTTCTCCCTTTCCTTCTCTCTCCATTCCCTCTCTCCTTTATCCTCCCACATTCTCGAAAATTTCCTCATTTATATCTCCTATATTTCCTTCCTTCCTCCTTCCACCTGCCCCCCTCCCTTACTTTCCCCACCCCCCCTCTCTCTCTCACTCTTGATGTAGACTCATATATACATGCTTTTAAGTCCACCTTGCCCAATGTTTGCAACCCGGATTTTCACATTCACATGTGAGAGAGAGAGAGAGTGTGTGTGTGTGTGTGCGTGTGCATGCGCAGATGTGTGTATGTGTGTGTGAGTGGGTTTGTGGCCAAAGGATGTGTGTGTGAGTATGTTTTTTGTGATGGGTACTTGGAAAACTGTGGAGTGCTGTGGAGCGATAGCACTGAAAAGATTTTAAGTACATTTTGCACTTGTAGCAACGATTTTATCTTCTTTGTCCTGTTGAACAGGCATTTGGTTTTAACTTCTAAATTACTCTTAAATGCTGTAAGTGTGTGTGTGTGTGTGTATACTTTCCACTGTTATTCTAGATTCTGATAATTTATACTAGTTTTTGAATTTATACAACATTCTCAAGTGCCTGTATCTTTTCCTTTTTTTTTCTTTTTTTTTAAATTTTTACTTATGTGCACACATACGAAAGAGGTGCAGGATGAGAGCAACAGCATTTCTGCACACATCTCCCCATAATCAAGGCAATAAAGCTGAAAATCTAGGACAATTTTAAACTTATTTGTTAGACTTTTTGTCAGTTTTACCAGTTTTATATATATATATATATAGAGAGAGAGGTAGGGGGTGGGTGGGGGAGATGTGCATGTTTGTGTGTGACCTGATTATCCTGTTTTGGTGTGTTTTTTCAAACAATTTTGGTGGGGGGGGGGTTCCAAACAATTATGAAAATGTATATATTTGTGTGTGTTTGTTTGTGTGTGTGTGTGTGTGTGTGTGTGCAGACATGTATGATCCTTGTTTAAAAGTAAGCCAGTATTTTTGTATATATGTGCACATGTCTATGTGTTGGGTAAAAAACATTAACACAGATGAACTTGAATCAGATTTATTTTCTCTTGCAGGGGCACATTTGTGGAATTCCGTAATGGCATGATCAACTTGTGTCCTGTTGGCAGAAGCTGCTCGCAAGAAGAGCGTATGCAATTTGCAGAATATGACAAGGTAAAGAAAGAAAGAAGAAATTTTTAAACATAATTTTAGTAACACATTAGTTGATGATTTTAAAAGGAGCGCATATGATTTGCATAGTTTGATGAGATAAACATTTTCATTCTCTTGAAAGCAGCATGAACCCCTAAGCAACAAAAATATATAGTTATAAACTCTGAAATTATCTAGTTTAACATTAATGAAATAGTGTAATTGTGGTACCCATATAAAGCTTCAGTTTCGGTTTCTCAAGAAGGCGTCACTGCATTCTGACAAATCCATATATGCAACACCACATCTGCTGGGCAGATGTCTGACAGCAGCATAACCTAACACACTTGTCAGGCCTTGAGTGCATGCTTATATATTTGTGTAACTATCAGAGTGGATTTTAATAACATAATTTTGCCAAAGGACAACACTCTCTTTGCCATGGGTTCTTTTTCAGTGCACCAAGTGCATGCTGCACACGGGACCTCGGTTTGTCATTTCATCCATAAGGCTAGACACTCAGTTTGATTTTCCAGTAAAACTTGGGAGAAAGGGCGAGAGCGGGATTCGAACCCACACCCTCATGGACTCTCTGTATTGGCAGCTGAGCGTCTTGACCATTCTGCCATCTTTCTCCTTCATATAAAAGCATGTTAAAAGACTCTCACTGATACTCTTCCTTAATTGACTGTGCCCCTCTATTTCTCTTCCTTTTTTTTCCCCCCCTTAATTTATTGTTTAATGCCTCCAAAGGGTGAAAAAGTATAGATTTTATCTTGTCATGTCTTGTCAGTTGTCTTGTCTCTCTCTGTGATTCCTTTCAATGGATTATGGTCAACATTTTAAATGGAATTTTGCCAAAAGTAGATGGATGAACAAATAAAAATCAGTTCAACAAATGAAAACAATTAGTTGTTGTTGTTTTACATTGTCGCACTTACATTTTCCCAGCAGTCATATTTTTACAGTTGCCCTTTCATGTAATCATCATATTCTTACAGTTGCCCTTTCATATAATCACAGGAACATCACACCCGTGAGAAGTTTGTGGAAGCACTGAGGAAGGAGTTCCCTGATGCTGGCCTGGAGTTTGCCATTGGGGGCCAGATCAGCATTGATGTCTACCCTAAAGGCTGGGACAAGCGCTTCTGTTTACAGTTCATTGAAAAGGACAACATACAAACTGTCCATTTCTTTGGAGACAAAACCAGTGAAGTGAGTTCAGAGCAACAGATGAATTGTTTCAGTGCGTGGTTATTCCTTGAGCAAGCCAATTTATTTGAATTATTACAATTGAAGACAGACTAATACTATATATATACCACTTTTTTAATGAAATGAAACTAAGATCACAATACAAAAGAAAAAAAAATTCTGCTTTATAAATTAGCTTAATGTTAAGATATGGAGCTGAAGCTATATCTATGCGTTATTGGAAAAATCTGCAGTAAGTCAAAGCTTTTGATATCCATTTTGCAAGCTAAGATTTCCCAACATCCCCACCGCACCATGGAAAAATCTGGACTTGCAGGCACTACTGTACTCTGAAACTGTAGTTTCTATATCCTGTCTACAGTATTCATAATTAACATGAGGACTGAAGCTGGCAATTGATTCATGCTTCTGCCATATATAGAAAACAAATGTGATAGCGTTAGCTGTGAATTTGGCTAGGGGCTTTAATTTAATAAGAGATATTAGAAGAATTAGCACATCATCCTTTGCTCACAGCACCAAGTTGTAACAAGGTACACTTGGTGGTAAAGGGCTGTGGTTTAGTTGAAATCTTTAGACTGACGAACGATTAACTGAAATCAAGTATGCTTCTAACTGATTTAAGTGTGTGTCTAAGCACAACAAATATAGTATTGCAGTGAACGATACAGAGACTTGATTTAATAGATGTTTAGAGAATAGGTTTAGAATTGGCTTTGCATCAAACCAGGAATGGCGTCACACATTCTGCGCAAACCGTTGAAGACTGGCAAGTTTGTTGCGAAAACAGCGTCTGCTATAGCTGATGTGTGAAGCAAGTTTTGAAGCAAGCAGAGCGCTTGGTTACACAAAAAATAATGGAAATGATGAAAACAGCTTTCTTTCATCTCCTCCACAGTCTTCTCAGATCCAGTGTATCAGACTTGCACACAGAATGAATGCTTTTGCCATTTGCCAGGTTTTACATTATTAATAAGAGAGTGCACATCAGCAGTTGGAAGATGACTTGTATCCAGTGTCTGTAATCAAGAATATATTCTGATTTGTTAAAACATGTTTTAATTACACATACTTAACTGTGACCCACTAGTGTACAGACTCCGGCAGGGGTCTGATTCCTGTCCTGTGCAAACTACTAACCGCCTGTGCGGAGAAAACAAAAGTTGCTACAGCCGATAACCTCCCGAAGTAGGTTACCTCCCCTTTGCATCCCTGACTAGTGCCCGCTTGTTCCGGCAGCCATCTTGATTCCTGCTCCTGTGCTCTGCATACGGCTAAGTTTTTTTTCGTATTTTCTGTCTGTCTATTGATTCTTTGGCGTTCTCATTTTGTGTCTGATGATGAGTCACAGCAGGTCACAAAACTACTTGGCCTGATTGGGCGATTCAGCTCATATGAAGGCACGATCACAATCAACCGGTAGACACAGCAAATACTTAGATAAATCATGTTGGCACTTACTTTCAAAAATTAAAATAGAAAACTCATTTCACATGCTAAACAACTGAGTGGTTAGAGTGTTGTACTTTAAATCTGAGGGTTCTGGGCTGGGTTCCTATACTGGCATTTGATGGATTAATGGGTGGAGATTTTTCTGATCTCCCATGTCAGCATACATCAGTATGGTTGTTTAAAACCCAGTTACTCACGTCAGTGTTACGTTGGTTTGGGAAGCACAACATACCTAACATATGCACCACAGCCTATGGAGTATGCCTGCCTTCATGGCAGGGTTATAAACAGCCCCATACATACATACAAGTGACCATGGGAACTATAGCCCACAAACACAGAAAAAAAAGAAAAGGACATCAGATTTACATTTGGAAGTTTCGTTGTGTGTGTTTTTGTTTGTTTGTTTCCCCAGCAGGAAATCCTTTGTACTGCAGTGTGATGTTATGTCTGTCATCATCTACCTCTTACCAGTAAGTACTGAGTGCAGACGTGGGTAATTTTAGCCCATTTACATAGTTACAGTTTTGCAGGGGATTAAAGATTACTAACTACTCATGTGTTTTGTCTGTGTGCAGGGAGGAAATGACCATGAGATTTACAAAGACTCGCGCACAATCGGACACACAGTCTCGAGCCCCCAGGACACACTGCAACAGCTGAAGAACATGTTCTTCAATGCCAAACAATAATGCAACGTCTCTTTTAGCTGAAACTAATTTGTGTAGTGAGTAGCATTGCCCTGGAACTTACAAGGTATATACACTGCTGTGGTTATCATTGGTTCACATATGTATTTCCTTCCAGCTACATTTTAAAGTGAGGGTTTTTCATTGATTTTTGGCGGTTTTGTTGTTTGAATTTTCTGTAATTGTGGCACCCTTTTATATTAATATATGTGGAGTGTTTTATGTTATCATTGTCTCCTTTGAGGGTTTCAGGCATATTGCATGGAAATTTCCTGTAATTTAAATTTCAGATGCAAAGAAATGTAGTTAAAAAGTGGATCATGAGGGTAAGCTTTATATTACTTGCAAAAACCTACTTTTGTATTTATATTAGTTATTTCATGTACACCTGCTTATATTCCAAGTTTACAAACAAGAAGACTTGTTTCAAAGTATTTCTAGCTACATTAGGAAATGCTAGTGATTCTGAATATTTTAGAAATCAAATGTTTAGGGTGAAAGAAGGAGGCAGACTAAAAAGCACATGAACAATCCATACATGGAACTTGCAAATGAGACAATCAAATAAATTCTGTTATCAGATTTTGTGTTAAGATGTTGGAAAAAATAGGGTATGAATTTCATTTATTGAAATATTTCGTGCAAAGGTATTCATTAAACTTGCATGTGAAAGCTTTTGGTGTAATTATTGTAGTTCTTCTTGTGAAGATATCTCATTAGGGAAAACCAAGTGGAATTCTGACAAATGAATTTGTGAATCTCAAATGGCTATAAGTTTTACCACATAGCAAAAACTTTACATCACTTAGCTTTTATGTGGTGGGCAATTAATGTATTAGAAATAAAGTAGGAATAAAGGGATGGTTGACATTCAGACTTAATGCAAATTGACAGTAAGAGCACAAATAGAATAAAGGTATGTTGAGGCATGAGTGTGTGTATGTATGTATTTTGTGTGTGTGTGTGTGTGTGTGTATGCACATGTGTGTGTGTATAATTTGCATTTTTTTTCCTTATGTGTTATTCATTTTAAAACATTACACATTCATCACATGAAGAATGAATGTGTTATTTAGTTGTGTTTAGTTGCTCTTACCATGCATGTGCCTTTGGAGAAGTGATGTCAAATCAAGTTCATATGGTTCATTGGTTTGTGATACAGTTTTGGCTAAATATCCGTGTGATTATGCATCATATTATTTCAATATCAAATCTACATTATTACTGTGTTCACACTAACAGAGCAGCAGCGACTGCAATTATTTTAAGTTGTATGAAAAGTCAATGAAGAAAGTGATCAGTTTACTTCCAGACAAGTGGAGCAGGTTTTAGTCATTCCATCACATACAATGTCTTCCTCAGAATATTGCTGTAAAATGTATTTCCCTGAGGATAGGTTTATGGAGAATTGTGATTTTGTTGTTGTTTTTGTCTCCATTTTTGTTTTGGTTTATTTTTCTATTGTTGTTGTCTTTAATGCTGACAGTGTATTGTTGTGAATTAAGAATATTCCATATGTATAAGAGAATTGAATTGCTGAGCAATCACATTTAGACCCCTTGTGAAAAACTGTGTTTGAACATCACATCATTTAAGGTGGTACATAACATGCAACAACAATAGATTTGTTTTTCTTTCGTTAAGTTTGTGTATTTTCCAGAAAGAGCAAGAGATATCCTGTTGGTGTCTGTATTATGTTTCATCTCATTTTGTGTGGACATAAGCCAGTGATTTGACCTTACAAAATATTCTTTGATGGATTTACTGGTCATTCTCATTTGCATTTTCTCTTCTTATCTTCTTCTTCTTTTTTTTTTCTTCATTTAGCAGTCCCATGAAATTATGTCTGCAATAGAAGCTTCCATGTGTGAGAGGTGACTGTCTAGCTTTATGGTGGACTGAGGAAATAAAACCGAACTGAGAATGACATAAACAAGTGTGCATGCATGTGTGGGCGCACGTGCGTGCGTGTTTGAAAACAAGACACATCATGAAAGATTCCTGTTATCGTGATGATATGATATAGTAATTGGTCTCAGGTGTGATTCAGATTCCTCTTATCCATGACTGAACTGGTCTCAGTTAAGTGTGAATATTAATACCTGGTACATATTTCTCATAAATTATTAGTTTGAGTGATTGGTTTTTGTTTTTGTTTTTTTCTTGTTTTTTTGTTTGTTTTGTTTTGTTTTGTTTTTGTTTTTTATTTTTGTTTTTTTTTTAGTCTATGCTGTTCTTATATGAAACTTATATGAAAATGTCTAACTTACGGGAGTTGTTACTCTACTTGGTGGGTTTTATTTATCTGTTAACTTTGTTCATTATATTAAATACATATTAACTACATTGCTCACTATTTATTTGCTATCTTGGACTGCTTATCGGGGGAAAAAATAAAGACAACATTCAAAGTGAATGCTTACTTGTTTGTCAAGATGTTATTGTTGGCACAGTTGTTTTTACATCACTTTGCCATACACCCTCATGGTATGGTTATATACATATATGCTAAGTTTCCCTCTGAAAAAGAAACTGTGTCATTCTTTGAAGTCATGCATTAAGGCTTCAGAATAGATACATAAATATCATACCATGCACATCTCTACATCTTTCTTCTTCTTTTTTTTTCTTTTCATCTTAATCACTTGGTCTGTTAAAAGTGTGCATGGGTTTGTTTGGTTTTCTTTGCAGATTTTGTTTTGACTCTGGGTCCCATTTCCATACCATGTTGCACCACATCTCTTCCTGAGCTTTTTTCTTTTCTTTTCTTTCTTTTATTTTTAACAAAAATTCTCTGTTTTTCATTCAGCATCCATTCAGATTTTGGGGTGGCAAAAAGATTTCCCTTGTACATGTGGAAATTTGCTACCCTGTATTTGGAGGGACTTGCATATAAGTTTGTTTGAGGGCCCACTGTAGTTGGGAACCAGGGTTTGTGAAACATGGTGAGTCTCAAGGATGAAAGCAAACTGTCTCCCTCCCTGATGGAAGATTTCTGACGATAAGTCTAGCACCCTTTTGGAGCTTTGTTCTTTTCCTTTTTCTGTCTTATCTTTCATTAAGTTCCATTAAAAGTTTAATGAATTTATCAAATTGAATAACTGGTTATGTATGGAAGTAGATGTTTTATCACCTGTCATCAAAATATGAGCATTTGACTCTGCACCAACTGCTGTGGTTAGCATCACAGACTTTACAGCTGGAGGGTCGTGGGTTCAAACCACATGAGATGGTTACCACTGTGGGATTTTATTGGCTTCAGCCAGCTCCTCCTCACAACTGGATGTGCTGTGGATTCAGCTGGGAAAGCTGTGACAAAATGCTGCGAATGTGTGTGTCTCTTTTGATCTAGCTGGTGGCAGGATATATTGTGAAAGTAAGCATAAAGTATAATTCTCTTTCATCATATCATTGTATCCAGTGTAGCAACAGCATCCTCATCCACATATCTTTTTTTTTTTTTCTGAAGGATGTTTTACATATCCACATGTTTTTGTCACTCCCACCATTACAATATGCACTTAATTCATGTTTCAACAACATGCCTGCTATGTTTGACAGGGGCGTCCAGTTTGTGATTTTTTCCTCCAACCGAAAGGGGGACTCTTAGTGTATTCACATATAAAATGTGGCTTTGATATATGCAGATCTACTGGAAACAGATAATGTGCACAAGAAATTGAGCTCTCATCTTTATCTCTCTATCCATCTATTCTGATGAAAGATGTAAAAAATAACTAAATAAGCAATCAAACTTACAGGAAGCATGGTGGCGGTGTGAATCAGGGGCGAACACAAGAGTGTGGAAATCACACCAGCATAACTTGCAGGCCTACTCTAATGTGGTGATGGCTTCCATGCTTGTTTTGATCAGAAATGGCCTGGCAGGGCACATTCGTTTTTTGTAGTTCTTATATGACCCACAGTTCAGTTGAGTTCAGTTACTCAAGGAGGCGTCGCTGCGTTTGGAAAAATCCATATACTCTACACCACATCTGCCAAGCAGATGCCTGACTAGCAGTGTAACCAAATGCATTTAGGCCTTGAGGGGAAAAAAAGGGACAAACAAGTAAACTGATACATCATTAAATTAATAAATAGATAATTAAAACTAAATGAATGCATTTTTTAAATGAAAAAGTAAGCAGACAGATAATTAAATAGAATGAAGGGGGTGGGGGGATGGAAAAAACAATGCATTTTTTAATGGCCCACATGTATGGCCCACAAGTAATGTAATTACTTAATCACTTATGGCCCACAAGTAATGTATATAAAGAACATGATAAAGATAAGTTAATCCCATGAAGACAGGTTGAGCTATATGGTTCAGTTCAGTTCAATTACTTAAGGAGGCGTCAGTGCGTTCGGAAAAATCCATATGCGCTACATACACCGCATCAGCTGGGTAACTTAACGCGTTCAGTCAGGCCTTGAAGGAAAATAAAATGAAATATGAAATTAAAAACATATACACGAATAATCAATTGATTGGTTAATTGAAAAACAAGTCGAGCCTTTAAGAGCTCTCTCTCTTTCTAGGATGGTAGACCCCTATGTGTTTCTAAGATTGTGCGTCATCTTTTCCTTCTTCTACTTCAACGTGCTTTCAAAACTTGTTGAAAATGTACGACCCGAGAACACCCAGAATGTCAACGTGTTGACTTCGCCTGACTTCTCCCAACCGGAGACATCCCTAACAGAGCCTCACGGTGGCTGTTCCACCTGCGAATGACCTATTTTTACCTGTGAGCGCGGGACTGTCACAGCAAGGGTCCCAAACCAAAGAGAGGTAGCTTTGGGTTCAACACACGAGAAATGAGAGAACTGCGGCAATGAAGTCCGCAATAATAGTTTTCGTCGCCATCGGCACAGCTTTCATCTTGCTGGATACAGGTGTGTATTGATGTGTTTTGTTAGCTAACGATACAGAAAACTGTCCTGTCGCGCGTCAACCTAACCAAACGTGACGTAGTATGTTAACTTGCGGACGGATGACGAACGCGGAAATGACTGTTGCAACTATCAATTTCGACTCGAAAACTTCAAATATCATGCGTCGTGCCCACGAAACCTGGTGAACAGTACAATACATTCCAAAAATATTTGTATTAAAAGACCAAGTGTCCCAGCGGGTTAAATTTGGATCTCAGATGTGGTGTGTGTGTGGGGGGGGGGGGGGGGAGGGGGTAAATCACTGATCTAAGTGGGGGTAAATTCCGATCTCTTTCCACCGCGAACACTGGACCAGTGATCTGAACGAATGAATGCGGTGATTTTATTTTTGAATTGTCCAACACGCAATGATATATTTTTGGAGGAAAAACAGCGACGAAAGATCGTCTGTGTCCGGCTAAAATGAAGTTTGAAAACGACACAAATATCACCAGCACTATTAAGTATTATGTATCAGGCCGATAGACATTTTATATCACGATGTAGGAAATTGATTTAAAAGCATGGAAGAAAAATGTTTCTGTGTTTGGCAATTCATAGTGAAACTAATCAGCTGTGTTGATAAAGAATCAGACACACACAAACACACACTCATACACACACGCACACACACTCATACACACACACACACACACACACACACACAACTTTGTTCTCTCTCTCTCTCTCTCTCTCTCTCTCATATTTTGTGTCAGAAAACTATCCTCAATATTTATATAATATACACACTCAGCTGTATAAGCTGATATCAGTTATGTCTTTGTGACCATGAATATGCTCTTCTCTTTTTTTCATTTCAGCCACGTCAATTGTTCCCATCAAATGTTTCGTTTGCAACTCCTTTCATCAAGCTGATTGTGCCGACTGGTTTGATAACGTGACCCAGCATCTTGTCAGATGCCCAGATGGCTACAGGATGTGTCGCAAAGTGGTGCAGGAAGGTATGGACAAGCCTTTTGATTTATAAGGATGTTTCTGCTTTCAGAAAGAGCCTTTTTACAAATAAAGTTGATTTTATCAAAATCTGTTTATTGTGGCGCATGTTAAATGAATGATCATGTTGTAGTGATTGCACTTTATATGTTCAATGTTATGTGAACTCAAATTTCTGTGAGTTTACAAATAAATTAAGTTGCATCCCATATTATCTAAGTATTTATATTCTGTATGTTTGAAATCTGTTGAGAGAATGTTGACATCTTGTTAGATCTTTGCCCAGTCATTAAACAAACTCACTGTATCATTGTTTATTTTAATTGTTTCTAAGATTGATCAGTCATTGTTATTGCTACAAGTACAACAAGGAATTGTGTAATAAAGTGAAACATAATTGTCAGTTTAGTCAAATTGTTCAAAACCCTTCCTGTTTCTGTGAGCTTCAGTTTGAAGTCATTTCACACAATCAGTCAAGTCAGATGATATTGATGCTGAAGCTATGTTTGTGCATGTAGGAGAATTGTTACAGTTGTTCCAGTTCATAGTGTAATATGCAGTGTAGTATGTTGTTAAACAGAGTTGCTTTGTTTTGTGTGTTGCTGCTGCGCTTTTCCTTCTTTTTTTCTCTCTCTCTCTTTTTTCTTTTGACAGTTGGGCTTCAGTTTGAAATTAAAGTCCTTTAAAAATTTAATAAAAAAAAAAGAAAAGAATTGATGCAGTCATTCAGTGCATTTGACTTAATTTTCTCTCCTCTGTCTCTCTGCCCTTCTTGCACAGTGTGGCTTGATGACCACTGGGACGTACGCTACATCAGGCAGTGTGCAGCAGATGGGGTGATTGGCGATCGCCAAGGCCGTCATTGTCAGGAGAGGTATGGATCCTACAACGTCCGCATGCGTTACTGTCACTGCGATAACCAGGACGGCTGCAACTCTGCACCAGCACTGATGCCATCAGGAGGCTTCCACCAGTTTTTGCCACTTGTTGTGACTTTGATAGCAAGTTTTATGCCTTACATACTGACGTGGAGGTGATCGCACTTGATTACATTTCATGGAGTGCTGTTGACGTAGAGCTGCCTTATCATATCAAAGAAGAAGAAAATTCTTGGATGCTTTTTTTTTTTTTTTTTTATCTGGTCCAGTTATGAAGATGGAGAATGAACACAGCGGGGGGGGGGGGGGGGGGGGGGAAGAAGAAGAAAAGAATACAAACAAGAACATGGATAAGTACTTGAATATTCTATCATTCCGCCTTTCCTCTCACCCATGGCCCCTCCCTCTTCTCCCACCACCATTTTCTATTTGAAGAAAGAATATCCAGATGTCTTTATGCAAGACGAAAGTTAAAATTAGTGTCTGTGATCATACCAGATCCTCATCATGCATGGCCTTCTATTTCTTTTTCTGAGAAATCCTCCTTGATATTCTGTCTCTGAATTTTTGTTCAGTATAACTGCGATTTAGAATGATGCCACAGACCCAGCATGTATTTACCAGTATGCTGCCTTTTACTGGTACATATAATGTTGCACAACATTTAGATCAAAATCACTTTCAGATTAACTGTGTGCTCACTTCCTCCCTGCCAGATAGCCCTCAACTGAAAAAGAATCCAACACCACAGAGTTTGACATCATGTGCTTTTTGCCAGTTTACGGTAAATGGATGCAATTCTTTGTGATGTTAAAAGAATAACAGTAATGAATGAATTAAAATTAAAAAAAGAAATGAAACTAAAATATAAAAAAAAGTCAGATAGACATGTATACACTCCTCAACGCCCCCAACCACTCCCTAAATATGCTAAGAAAATCCAGGCAGTGGGTACAACAATACTTGTTTTTGATATAATCTCAAGATGTGCCAGACTGTTCTAATCTGGTGAATGCTAGGGGGGTAGGTGTTGTTTTGACATGCAACAAGAAGAAGAAATCCACACATACACCCCTGAACATCTCCAAACATGCTCACCAAATCCAGACAAAACTATCTTGTACATCAGTGCTTGTAATGTTGATGCCATTTCAAGGAGGTTGTACATTTTAGCTGGAAACTCATTTTCTTCAATTGTAAATAACTATTTTTTTCTGTGTTGTTGAAGCAAATCTTTTTCAAGAAGATTCAGAAGGCTGAAAAAATCTTAACTACAACATTACTTTTTTTGATTGCCTTCACTGAAATCCTAGAACAAATCCTCAGTGAATTATCTCATGAAAAGTGTGTATTTTATGAATCTGAAATTCCATCATCCTGTAAAATCTTGACAGTTATATCCTGGAAAAATAAATTTGAGACTATATGTTTTTTATTGACTGGTCTTTTACGAACACATAATCTGTGTATTTGGAAAATCTAAGCAACAGCATTGTTAACATGTTTCTGCTTTGTTAAACCAGTTGTTTCTTATGCTAATCTTTATACATTATGTGTCTCCTTACTTCCCAGACTCTCTTCCTACAATGTCCTTGCATGTGTGTAATATTTGCACACACACACAAAATATATGTGTGTGCTTGTTGTTGGCTTTTCCAATTCAAGGCTGAATTACATCGATTACAAAGTGATGTTTGACATCAAGTAATTAAGATTTACAGGTACTAATTTCTGTCCAGAAAACTGCAGTGAAGTAGAAACTAGAATGTTGCCTCGATCATTCCTTTGTATGTGTCTGTAAATGCATAACATGATTACCTGATAACTGAGGCTGACCAGTCGAAATGTTGCATTAGTCACATGATTTCTTTTTGCTGTGTGTTGGGTTTTAATCTCTTTTTTTTTTCTTTCTGTTGTATGTCAGCAACTGTTCACATGTTGATGTTTTTTCTCTCCCACCATTTTTTATTTATTTCAAGATTCCATGATTTTTCCAGAGATATATTTATCAAGAAAATCCATCTGTTATATCCATGATCTGCATATTTGTGGTGAAGAAGATTTGTATAAAATATAATGTTTGTTTGGAAAGGATACCATAACCTGCACATGTCGCTTCTTTTTCTCTTGTTGGAAAATCGAGAGCAAGGAATGCTTTGTACGCTTATTTTTTTGTAATTTGTCTTACCTGGATCTTCGTACATACTTGACCTTTTTGTATATATGTCACAATTACCCCCCCCCCCCCCCTCTCCCTCCCCCTCTCTCTCTCTCTCTCTCTGTCTACCAGATCTTGTTCTCAGTTCAGTGAATAAAAAAAATAAAAATAAAAAATGTGTGAATTTACCGTTGGAAAAAGAATAATATAGTTTGCAAAGATAAAGGTAGGGAGAAAGTATGTGGGGTCTTTGCTTATTTAAATAGTTCAAGTTCTTTCAAAAAACTTAACTTCAATTATTTCCTCCAAGGTGTTTTTTTTTTATGTACATGTACTTATATAATTCCATGCTGTTTTGTTTTCATTATTTCATTCCAGTTACAGTGGCAACACAGTTGCTTTGATCCACATTCAGTGTGTGAAAGGAAATGGATATATATGCATAAGAAAAAAAGAGAGACTGTGTGCATGAGTGTGTATTCATTCTTCATATAGATATATGATGCATTCAAACTAAACATGAAGTTGTATTCACATCCTGTCATTTTCGTGCGATAATATTACTTCTTCTTGTTTTTTGACATACCGGTTCAGCGAGCAAGATGTAGAAATTCCATTTAGTTAATCACTTTTTCATTATTTGATCAATCCATTTCAATTTTCATTGCTGGTATATTGTATAATAAATGTATAGTTCACTTTTACAGAAATAAAAAAATTTTATAAACATTTTCTTGTATGATTGTGAAGGTTATTCAGAGTGCAAGCATTTTTGTTGCCCTGTGTCACTATGTGTGCATAAACACAGCTCAAATGATGAATTCTGACTAATTTATGACACATCTGAAATAAATGAAAAGCAATTACACAAAACCATTCAGTTTAAAAATGAAATTTAACTCAACACATTAATGAATATTTATATTCTAAGTTTAGAAATATACCAGATTAACTCTTATTATACATGATTAACTCTTTTTCTCTGAATGCCAAGTATTTTCCTATCTTCTAATAAGTACAAAATATAATTCTGGTTTAATTATTTATACTTAAACTCCAGTGATAATTCTTGCCTCCTTCCATTGGTCTCGTATTGTTCATGCACAAAACCAAACAAGCAGAGAGCATGGGGATTTCATGGCAAGGGATGATTAAACCAGAATTATGGATGGCAGAAGGTACACATGCAGAAGATCAAATATCCATGTTAATAGTCCCGTGATCCATGTTCATATGCAGTTGGTTATGGAAACATATACATACCTAACATGCACAATCCCAAAAACGGAGTATGGCTGCCAAAGTGGTGGGGTAAAGTTGGTCAGACTCACAAATTCCTCCTGATGTTACAATTAAGTGAAGGTCAGACTTGAGCACACCCCACACATGGATTAAATATGAATGTACAAACTTGCCCCAAAATAGTTTGTGAATCTTTGCCAGCATATAATTATATCATGAAATAATGTTTCTACTTGTATCACAAAGTTTCTATACACATACAACCACAATGAGTAGATGTTATATACCAACACTGCTCCACACGCTCAGAATTGTTCTTTCTGGTGACATTCCAGTATCAGAACTTAATGGCCTTTACAATCAGTTGATATATATGTACATGTAGCCGTGTTTTGAACCTAAGTGATATATTATAAAGGGGATGGTACAAAAGAATTACTGATGATTTACTGAATTAAAGAGTATGAAGGTAAAAGGATAAAAAAAAAAAAATAATAATAAAAAGATCAGCATGCAGGCCAGAAACATGAAGAGGCCAGTCACAAAAGGTTTTTTCTATTGTTTTATTTACAATAGTTATGAGAAGATAAGAAGAAGAGAATTAGACAATGCAGTAGAATATTCGGCAGCTGACTGTGTGTGTGACACGCTCGATGTGTGCTTGAGAGCGGCACCTCGGAAAGTGACCGGCGGACAAGCAACAGTTTTCAGGGGGGTATGGGGGGGCTACTTTCACTTGGAGAGATGCTGCATTTTCCCAAGGTGAATGGGGGAAAAAAACCAAAAAACTTGCCTAACCTTATATATTTTCCCTATCTGTTATGGAAGTAGCTGCATGTGGAGCTGCCAGCAAGCTACCAATTATTGGCTGTCTTCCCAGCAAGCTAGGACCAATGCCGGCCCTGAACATAGCCTGATGCTGTGTCAGGCTCACAAGTCACCACTCCCACAGCAAAGCAAAACAAAACAAAGAGGAGGATTGTTGGGTAGGCATGTGTGGGTAGTGAGAGGGTATGGTGTAAGTAGAGATGGAGGGGGATCGGGGGATCTGGTAATCAGTTTCCACTCCATACTTGGCAGCAGGATTCTGTCAAGAGTGGTGTTTAATGGAGGCTGCTTCATCCACATTGATGTTTCATTCCCTAATGGTGCAAGTGAAGAAAAAGAAGTGCCGGTGCAGTGTATACACAAGATAACCCTAACTGCTCATCATTGTCTTCTTTGGGACTGCGTTGTAACAGGCTGCAGCTTGTTCTGCCAAACCATTGTGAGCCTTGCTTTCTTTCTTCACTTCCGAAGGATCCACCACCCAGGATGTTCCATCATGGCACGGTGTTTTAGTGGTTCAAGACGAAGCACTCAACACATCGCTGTACTGCTTCGAGATTGTCAATGTTCCTCTCATTCTGAGCCAGCATATTTAAGAATCGTGAGGCCTCACGAAGGTGAGGTATGCTCCTTCTCTCCTTCAGTTCAGTAGAGCTGACATTGAAAAACCATGGGTCTTTTTGGCTTGAGCAGTGATGGCGTCATTGTGTTGATCCCAGGTGTAACATGCCGAAACCTACACCTGGCTAGTTTATACCCTGAATATGAAGTACCCTATAGGCTCGTTTAACCCCCGAGTTTAAATCAGCCTAGGCCATGCCATATCCCTCGATCTTGGCCGGAATATACCCCTCGTGTACACTTCGCCCATCCAATCAGTCTGTATAGAATTTTTGTCAATAATGATAATGTTCAGTATGAAAACTTACATTGCGCTTCCGCAGTTCCCAACGTTCAAGGAGCTTTACAATTGCTGCAAAAACATAATCACTATGGAAGAATGATATGATACGTTGTATAACACAAACATGTACAAAAGCTTTATGAAGAAAAATCAACATAAACCATCCAACAATTTCAAACATAGTGCAATGAACTAAAATCTCAAAATAGAAACCATTACATATAACTAAAACACACACACGCGCGCGCGCGCGCGCACGCGCGCAAACACACACACACACACACACACACACACACTATTTGTTGCAAGTTCTGCATAAACTGACTGCATATGTTTTTTCCTTTGTTTGAAATCGTAATTACTTCAGTACGGGGTTATTGGTCTCAAAATTGGATAGGTCACTTTCGCCCATTTTTTCCTTAACGTTTTTTGGTTTGTTTTTTTTTTTTTTTTTTTTTTTAAGTTTTTTTTGGTTGTTGTTTTTTTGTTGTTGTTTGTTGTTTGTGTGTTTTTGTTGTTTTTTTTTGTTTTTGGGGGTTTTTTTTTTTGTTTGTTTCAGTGTTTTGTTTTCGTTTTTTGATTTTTGATTGAGAATAAGCACATTCAGTCTTCTGAAAATTCAATTATTGTTTAGACCAGAGGGTATTTTAATTTTGTGGAAAACACACGGCGAACCCCCGGCAACCCCACCACCCCACACACAGAGTGAGTGGGGAGGAGAGGAGTAAAGCGGCGCACGCACAAACACCACTGTCTTGCTGCCTGCAGAGATGAACGATACGGTCAGTTCAGTTTTCTAGCGACGAAAACCGTAACCCTGACAAGGCCCCTTGAGGCTGAGAGTGACAGCAGCCCAAAAATGAAAAATAATTTCATAAAAGTGAAAAAAATCAAAGCCACCCCTTATAAATTCTAAACCAATTTTAAACATCACATATGCTCCTTGAGAGAATACTATTCGTTCCAAACATTGACACACCTGTGCGCCCCTCTTCGAATCGGGTCATCACAGGTGTGACAGCGAGAAAGAGGCGCTTTCAAAGACGGAGGTGACACATTTCTGAGGTACGCCACAATGGCGTCCGCGGAGAAGTACCTGGCGGTCTTCACGTTATTGTCGTTTTTTTCTCTGGGTAAGTTCCATGTATGTAGGGAGGTGGCATAAGTCACGTCAGGTTTTTCAAAAGTCATATTTAAACATGTTCGTGAGCCGATTTCAGGCGCGCTATTCTGCTGATGAGACGTTCATAAGATGTAAAAATGTGCGAATGTTTCCAAACACTTCCGGTATTTTGCTTTTTTGTCGCAGGCTCGTATTCTTGAGGATGTTCTTTCTTCAGAATGAGTCGACAGGGACTCCTGTTTTATTTCGCTTTAATTTGTGGAAGTTAGACTGTCTGAAGATGGTACTGATAGACGCTGATTGTGTATCACTTAGCTAGACACTGACTGTGTATCACTTAGCTTGTACTAGTGGTGCATTCAGAATTAAGACGATGACAATTGCTAGATGGGTTCTCAGGTAGTGAGAATTTCACATCATCAGTAGAACTTTGCGATTACACACACACACACACACACACACACACACGCACGCACGCACGCACGCACGCACACACACACACACACACACACACACACACACACACACACACACACACCTGACCATCACTGACAATGCGACTACACGACGACACACCATCACGGAGAGGAGGACGTAAAGTCTAACACACACACACACACACACACACACACACACACACACACACTTTGCAAGACACTTCAATTTGAATTTGGACGGTGTTTCCTGATGCTTAAAGTTCTCAAAAGAAATGGCAAGAATGGATCTGAGTGGTAATGACTGACTTATCATGTTCTTTTTGAATATTGAACAAAAGAATGTGTTTGTGTGTTTTGATGCATTTAAAAACCAAGATTATTAATGATGATAATAAAAATAGAAATAAAAAAGGGGGGGGGGATATGGATGGATCATTAACTAATTAACTTGAGAATGTTCAGAACGAACAGGCATGCCAGTCAAGAAATTGTGATGGTGTTTTATTATTGTAACCATTTTAAATAACTGTTTCTTGAGTAGCTGATATCAAAATTAAAAACAAAAGCCTACTTTACCATGAAAGCAAAATAATTGATTCACCATCAATACAATGATCGCGAAAGAAGAAGGAACACGGAAATAAGGGAGACAACAACGTATTTTTATTTGAACTGGATGCAGAAATACGAAATAGATTGCGTCCCTTCAAGCTTATTTTTACTTCTTTTTTTTTTCTTTTTTTTTTCTCATAAAGTGTCCAAGATGATTTACTGATTACAAGCAACACAAGAGATGACAAAATAGACTCCAGTGTTGATGGTATCATGAATGATGGGAATAGCAGCAAAAGAGACTGGAAATGTTGTGGACATGTGTAATGTATGGCAGGGATGAAAGCCAAAAATAGAATATATTTGGCATTCAGAATGAATGGCTGCATTCATGCTGGAAATGAAATTCTACTTTTACTAAACTATACAGTGTAATGCAACAATACACATTTATATGATGTCACTGTAATTGCCTCCTGCACTGAACATCCCAACAGTCCATCGTTTAATTCTCATTCTCTCTCAACTCCTTGTCCCCCAACCCTCCACCTCCACCTCCACCCCTTCGTCACACCTCATACCTACTGTTTTTTGTGAGCATGTGTTGTGATATGAATGAATGTGAACATGTCTTAATCACCTTGTAATAAATCATAAACAAGTATTTAAACCAATGAGAAGATGATTAATAATAAAAATCCAACATGTATTCAATGCTTCTGATGTTCGGGTTCTGCCATCTAGTGTTACAAGTGTGACAGCAATGAAGACATCACCTGCCCCTGTCGAGAAGAATATTTATCTTATGATTAATATATATATATATATATATATACACAACATGTTTTGAATGTTTTTGATGTTCAGGTGCTGTCATCCAGTGTTACCACAGTGACAGCAATGAAGACATCACCTGCTCCTCTCAAGAAGAATATTTGTAATTTAAAAAAATATAAATGCAACATGTTTTCAATGCTTTTGATGTTAAGGTGCTGCCATCCAATCTTACCAGCGTGACAGCAATGAAGACATCACCTTACTCTCTCGAGAAGAATATTTATGATTTAGAATTATATATATATACAACATGTTTTGAATGCTTTTGATGTTCAGGTGCTGCCATCCAGTGTTACCAGTGTGACAGCAATGAAGACATCACCTGCCCTTCGGAGGAGGCCTTTGACACCACCAAGAATGCTGTGGTGGAGTGCAACAGTTTTGAGGCCCATGTCCCTGGCCAGTTCTGCATGAAGGTTTACCAGGAGAGCCCTGGGTGTAAGTGTTGATTTTCAGATGTTTCAGTGTTTCATTTTCAGATGCAATAACAGCTGCACAGAGTCGGTTGAGGGGAAAAAAAAATTCTCGAGTGTTGATAGTTACTGTGAATTACTACAGGAGACTGCAGTAAATGATCTCCGACTGGGAGCTGCTGGTAAAAATTATTATGAAAGACGTATTTAAACTTTTTTTTCTATCTCTTTTTTTTTAAAGTTTATAAGTCAAAATAACTTTTTTTTTCTGTCTGTCCACCTGTCTCTGTCTCTTTGTTGTTGATTTATTATCACTATGTACCTAGAATAGAAATTAAAGTATTTATTTATTTATTTATGGAAATCAAATAGAATAAATATGAATGATAATGATTCTGTTAAAGTCCCATTTACTGATTCATAAAGGATTTAGAACATTATCAATATGATATCTTTTTTCCTTTTTATTTTTATTTGTTGCAACAGCTAAGTAAAGGCATTCAAGCAAACGTAATTATGATGTTTGCTTCTTCTTTAACTGCTACGCAGTCTTGACATTAACTTGACAGAACCTTGGGTAGATGTCCATAACGGTTTTAATTATTTTTTTGAACATTCTGAAAATGCTGGATATAACAGCGACCTCTGAAACTGGGTTGATACTGTATCTTTGTATAAGTTTCCCTTTTGTAGTCTGGAATTGTGATTTGTAACCATTTAGAAAATGAATTAACTTACGTTTTTGTTTTGTTTTTAAAATTTTATCAAAGCCTGTTTTCAATAAAGAGGGCATTTGGTAACAACAGGGATTTCTTGAGATTTAAAAAAAAAAAAACGTATCACATATGATTTTTAAGAAACAGTAGTTTTTCATAGTTTATGTTAAATTTTCAGGGGGCGGTTGGCAGAAAACAACCAGACGGTGTGGATCGAGGACAGACTTCGGTAAGAATATAATTTTTATGCTTTACATTCCTTGGGCATGGCTTGGGAGTCTGTCGTTTGATTTAAACATGACTTTTTGTGTGGGAAATCTTGATATAATCATATTGAAATAATCATGCATTTTGCATAGGGTTGGGTTTTCGAGAGCTATGTGTGTGCTTCTGCAAAATGATTATGAAGTCTTCATGCTATTTTCTATGTGCGTAGACAGATGTTAACTCACACAAACATGCATATGCATTCACGCACAACCAAACACACACACACACACACACACACACACACACACACACACACACACACACACACACATGTATACACACAAGCATTGTGAACATTCAGATGATCGCAAGAACAAATTCATTGTCTCAGAATGTTGCAAGGTGATATTCTTCATTGTGAACTTCTCTATCAAACAAAAACACAGTCGTTTTATGTGTGTATACCCTGGTGCAAAATTCAGCATGATGAGATGTCTGATGTTCCAACAGGTGTGGCGTGGGGGTGCCGGTGGACCTGGGACTACACAGGCGTGTTCCGAGAGACCTGCTATTGTGAGGACAGGGATGGATGTAACAGTGCCAGCCTTCTCTCGATGTCTGTACTTTCTGGCATCCTTGTTCTTCTGGCCTCGTCTACAACACGTTGCTTTGTGCGTGATCTATCTATCTATATCGTAATATGCAACAATGAAGCTCTTTTCTTCTGTTTTTTTTTTCCTGTTTCAGCTAATGTATTGTGGTTAAGTTTCATGAATGTATCCAGGTTTCAGTTGAGTTGTGGTGGAAAAAAAATGGAGAGAAAAAAGAAAGCAAGCCATGTTTTCTTTTAACCGTGATGATTTGGATATGGAGTTACTTTTGTTTCTTAAAGTATCCATTTGCTTCAGTAAATGAGCTTTGTGATATTGTTTCCTCTTGTTTTCCATCCAGGGGAAGTATATTCAATTTCCCCTTTAAGATGCAATTTTCCTTTTCAGTAGAATGAGGGTATAGACCAGTGTCAAACAAAACATTGGTGTATATAAATTAAACAAAACAATTGAGGTGTCCTTGGTTACTATTTTCTACGGTTCTGTTGACCCAAGCCTTTTTACTTCTTTTTAATTTTTTCAAAAGAAATCATCAGCATTCTATTTCTAACAATGAAAAATAAATTAACTCTCCTTTTTTTGTCAGTGTATGAAGTGTCAGAGATGTCAGACCCCTTTTGTAGCTCTGGGAACATATAAAGGTGTGTTTGGGGAAACACAATAATTTTCATATCTAGCAAATGAACATCCAGTTCCTTGTTATAAAATTCTGTTTTGTTGTTGTTGCATATTTGCTACTGCAAATCTGTGTGCATGCAAGTGTGTGTGTTTGTTTGTATTTGTCACTCTGTGTGTGTGTGTGTGTGTGTGTGTGTGTGTGTGTGTGTGTGTGCTTGTCACTGTGTGTGTGTGTGTGTGTGCTTGTCACTGTGTGTGTGTGTGTGTGTGTGTGTGTGTGTGTGCTTGTCACTGTGTGTGTGTCACTGTATGTTTCAATGTATGAGAGTGTGTCACTGTGTGTGGGTGTGGCGTGTGCAAAAATGTTTTCATTCAATATGTGAAAATGAGTATGGATTTATCACTTTACGAATGTGCTATTGTGTGAGTGTGTGTGTGTGTGTGTGTGTGCGTGTGTGTGTGTGAGTGAGTATGTGTGTATACATGTTGACTGTGTGCTGTGTACTGGTATGTGTTAAAAGAAAATGGAGAGAAACAGAGAGGAAGACCTAAATTACGAAAATGGCGTGAATCAGCGAGTGGACTGGACAACAGTCAAAACCAATGGGTCTTTACTTATCAAGAAAGCCCAGCCAATATATCATACATATCAAATTGTAATATAATGGTATTTTCGAGACTTTGCTCTTTGTAAATAGCTTGGTGCATGTTAATTGGAAAACTTTGAACTGGTATCATGAGCATTTCATTTAGTTTTTTGTTGTTGTTTTTTTTGTAGTGTGCACTATATCTGGTTTTTGTAAATTTTGTTTTTCTGTCCTGTTGAGTTTGATTTTTCTGGATTTTTGGTGTAAGTTGTGTATCTGGTTTGATAAGTTGTATATTTTTTGTTCTATGATAGTTGATCCTTAGATTATGTATTGATTGTATAGTAATAACATTCTACATGACATTTTTAACATTGGGTTGTGATCTGTAAGTCTTGTTTTCTCTGTCAGAAACCTTTTGTATCACAATTTGCCACACAAAACTTGACACATTACCAAATGTTCAATGAAATCACCTTTATTCAAATTATTGAAATGATAATTCTTATGTTTTTATTCACATCTTTATTTTTGTTTCATCATTTTATTTGTGTAGTGCATCATAAGTTTTCTTGTTTCTGAATTTCTATTTTATATGACTGACATGGTTAAAAGTTTAAAATGGTGCCTCAACAGATATGATGAATAGGTACTAATTGCATTTTTAGATTGTTCTGATATCTACATAATTTCCCAACCAAAATTTGTTCTGTCTCTTGAAAGTTCAAACCCACTAGCAAACCATTTGGGGATGGTTCTTGGAGAAAGCTGAATAGGTTAGTGCTTTGTCACCATAGCAATTATCCCAATTAGGTGTGTGTTGATTTTTTTTTGTTTTTTTTTTTGTATGGTTCTTATTTTTTTTCATTTCCAATATTCCATAGACTCTGTGAGAAACATAGAGTTGGCGATATATATTTCTTCACTTTAAAATGAGCGGTAAGATTGAGGATCATAATCACATGGAGATCATGAAGATCTGTATTGGCTGCCTGACAGTGGCCGTGTAGTCTGGCTGGCTTTCATCTTAAAAGATGGCACCAACCATGGTACAGAAGATAAGACGCCTGGCAGATACAATTACATGCAGTGTCGATGGTCAAAAGAAAAAAAACGACAACATCTGAGTGGTACTCAGAGGATGAAGACCACTCAACTTGTGCACCCAATCTTTCCCGTTTGAGCCAATGGCATAAGACTCGACCATGTGGAAGTTTAAGAATCGGGACAACAAAAAAGAATGAAAAAAAAAAAAACATGCAATGATATTTGGACTGATAATGGGGACCTCAGACCTACAGCCACCCAGTCATCAGCCTATCATGATGCTAAATGCTGCACCAATTGGTGGGTAAGGGGGGAAAAGAAGAAGAAGAAAAAAAAGATGAATGCCTTAACAGTGAGAAAGGCAAAGATTCCTTGACAAGAAATGTGAGAGATTCCTCAACATGAAATGTGAGTGCAAAGGAAAGGATAAAGAGATTCCCTGGCCAGAAACATGAGTCAGAAAGGTGAAGAGAGATTCCTTGAAAAGAAACACAAGTGGGCAAGGCAAAGAGAAAGAGACTTACAGTAGTAAGTCATTGAGCGTTGTTGTGATTTCCAGAGTCATAAGATGGTTATCATTCCCTTGTTGAAATCTTTGTGTTATATTTTCTTCTTTCTATGCATTGTCCTCTGTCCAGTTAAAGCCTTGTTGTGGCAGCATTGGCATTTCTGTTACTTTGATGAATTAGACCCAAATCCGAGCCGGTAAAGATGTTGTTTGGCTACCTTCAGAACAGTCCATCCAGTTGTTTTGACAACCCTGTTGCCTGTCACACTTTCACACTGTGCATTCTATAAAAAAAAAAAATGTAATTTTTGTAATGACTATCAACACCTGAATAGCCACTACCTGTGACTGTGACAGCTAATAATGCATTGTTGACTTTTGTTGCAAAAATGATCTTTTTGTAAAACGAATAACAGTCCAGTTCTTTGCTGTTTGCGAGTAAAAATTAAATATGAATATGATGGAGTGCACACTGAACTCTTTTCAGCATTGTCAATTTGGCTGCCATGGACAGTATATTCACGTGAAAAGAAAGTGTTGGTAATGTTTTGAAATCACATGCTGTTTTATAACCGTCTTCTCTTTTGAGGTCAGTGCCTGATCACATGTGACACATTAAAATGCCCATCTTCACATGAGCTAAGTATGACACGTTTGAGATCAATATTTGATAAAAGGCATGGTACAATGATAACTATCTGTTTCCCAGTGAGGGGGAAAAAAAGGAAGGCATATTCATGATGTTTGTGCTACCATTATACAGGCATTGCCATCATAGGCCTGAGAAAACAAAGTGCATCGATACTAATTACAGTGTGTCACATTCAGTCCTTCAGTCACTTGTCTGCTTTAAAGTTCATACTATCTAATGTTTTGAACATCTGATATATTTATTCTAAATGATAGCAAATTGAACATATTCATTTCCATTCCACATCATGGATTTTTTTTTTCAGTGCTCGTTTTTAACAATGTGGTAAAAGATTCCATGTCTTTATAAGTCCATGCTTCTTTTAAAGTTCCTGCTCTGACAGTAACAACATTCCTGTGAGCAGACTGCATTACTCATACAGAATAGTTATCATATCAAAGCTATTTTCCTGTATATATATATATCTTCTTGTATCGAGCCGCAGATGTTTGTAACCAAGCACGTTTCTGCTCTGTCCAGTAATAATACATTCCATATAAGATTTGTTAAATTCATGCAGTTGAATGTTATTTTCAAATAAAATTTGTTCTTTTTTTATTGCGCTTGATGTGTCATGTGGCAGAAAATTTGAAACACACACACACACACACACACACACACAGTACAATGCAGACATAAAAAAGCTTACAAGGTCCTGGACATATATGTACAATTTGCAAATGTTCAGTAAGAACCCCAAAACAAACATACATCAGGAAAAGTTTCAATCTTTCAAGTTGCTCAACTTGCATTTATTTTCTGCAGAATATTTGTAAACATATTCACAAACCAATGGCAACACACAAATGTTAAACTATATCTCCAACCCCCCACCCACCCCCTTTGAAAGTTATCACAGTTGGTGCTACATTCCAGTAAACACGTCAGTATATATACATAAAGTGCATTACCAGCAGAGAGACTGGTCATGTAGAAATTCAGCATGTATATATAAATATGTTAAAGGTTTCTAATTCAGCAGCAGAGAAACCACTCAGCAGTAAGAAGGAAAAAAAAAAACGTCTCTGAAAGGCTCAGCAGTCTCATTAAAAATCTGAAAATATTAAAACTGTCAGTACTGATGTCAGCTTATGCCTTAAAATGATGACAGAAACCATGAAAGTGTAACATATGGGTTTCAATTCACAGAGTGAAAAAAAAAAGTACAAAGCAGAATAAATCAAAAACAAGCATCAAAAGTAAACAAAGATTAATTTAGCAGTGTGAGTTAAAACAAATATTAACTGGATCCAACTAAGACAAGAACAGACAACAGAGTATTACCAACAAAACATAACCACTGAACTTCAACTTTGTGATAACATTCAAGAACTTTCTTGGAAATGTGACATAAAAATTATCACAGCGAAAACATACCGAACGGAAAATACTGCATGTTCAAAACAACGTATTCTGTTCACCCTGTTACTTCTTTCTGCCTCAAAGAAAAGGAAGAAATGGCCCATCTCTTTACATTCAATTTCATAATTGGGTTGTTTTCATCTGATTGAATTGGTCATACTTTACCCGTATTTACAGTGTAACAGCTGGAATATAATTAAACTTTTTATACCATGGGACAAAATCTGAAGTTTCAAGTCTCCACTGTTGAACTTAATGTGGATCTGTTATTGCTGCAATGTGAGATGAGGACCTTTTAAATTTACACCAAATTATGCAGGGCATGTACATATTAGGCACACAAAAAATGTATATATATATACATGGTATACATAATTGTACACAATAAAAAATATATATACTGGCTACCACAATTACATAAATGACATACACACTGGACTAGTATACAGTATCACACCAAACATTTTCAAAGTAAAAAGCACAACTCAAAACAAGAAAAAAAACTTTTTTTTTATGAAAGTCCCAGCTGGTCAACATAGTTTCAAATTTATGTACAAGTTTGGTTTAAGAACAAAATAATTAAACGTGTGAGTGTTATGCAAGTGTGTGTGTGTGTGTGTGCGCGCGCGCACACACGTGTGGGTGTGCACGTGCGTGCACAAATGGATGAAAATACAAAATTTAAAAAAGTCCCATTCGCAGTCAACTGATGTCTCAACTTCTCACGGTCACTGAAGGAGACAGCACCAGTCAACATGGCTGATGAACTGACCCCTACATTTTTTATTCAAAATTTTAAACAACAGATGTCGTTTTCTATTTACAAAAGAAACCACAATACATAAGATTCCGTTTCAGTTTGGTAGTTCCTTGGTGTATTTGATAACCTTTATCCACATGTGAAAGTGACACATTTATCAGCATAAATCATGTTAATTTTGAGCTACATAAAAATGAAAGAAAAAAAAAGAGATTTAAAAAAAAAAGAGATTAAACCAGAAAACTACCAATCCATGATCATTACCTACAAGTAAATACACAGCAGGACAAATCTTGTTCAAGTTTTTTGTATTTATCTTTCAAATATGGCTATGATATACTCTTCAAGCAACATAATCCATAATCAAATCAAACATGATTGAAACCTCACATTCACAACCATAAACATTTTCAATGTGTTAAAAGGATGAAAATTAAACTTAAATGTCTTGATCACTTCATCCTTTAACAGCACATCATGTTAAATGCGACCTATAGTTTATTCACTGGAGGAAAACACATTACTGACAAGTGTCCACTTCATAATGTTCTGACAGTTCCAGTTTTATGCCAGCAATGAATAAACCTGTATCCTAAGATTCACCAGCAGTCTGGTTCAGTCTTGAATACACAACAAAACAGTTTCGAAAGTACAACAAACCACTAAATGGAGGAAACAAAGCGCAGAAAATTTAAATAAGAAGGGGAAATGAGATGCCAAAGAACTGCAGAAAGTTAAAGAGACTTTATTCCCAAACATGACACGACAAAAAATCAGTCAATTATAATAACACTACAAATAAAATATGATGAACTGATACTCCAAACGAACCTGGAAAGACAGCCATCCTGCCTGATAACAGCAGCAGCAATATCACTAAGGAAGAAGAAGTACAAGGCCTGGGGGAGGGGGGGGGCGAGGGGGCAGGGGGGGGCGGGAGAGGCAAAGGGGGAGGGGGAAGGTCACAGCATTTAGACTGGGACCAGAAATATAACATGACATAAGTTATACTAAGGCACTGTAACCTACCCATCAATCTGACAAGACATGATAACAACAGAAGCATAATAAGATGGCAAGGCAAATCAGAACAGCAACACCAAAAACTTATCAACAGTAAGAACACAAGATCCTCAGGGGAGAAGACCTATAATGCAAAAAAACACACAAAAAAACAAACAACAAAAAAAAAAAAACCACAGAGGAAATCGGAATACACTCATACAGTTTATCAATGGATAACAATCCATAACGTTACCTCAGGCAGAAGGGAGGACGATTGGTGAGGAGCGGGCAGTATGGACAAGGAAGAATAACAACTCCAAGATTAAAAAAAACGACAACCACAATCAAACAAGCCGACAGCAGCAGCAAAAACCACAAATAAAAAGGCACACAAGGAAATTCAACGGAATCACAGAAAAAACAAAACAAGAAAAAAAACCAAAAAAAACACCCGCACTTCACCGCAAAAAAACAACAACAGTACAGCAGGAGCGAACAAACAGCACGGAATCCCAGGTGAAGAAGTGAGAGCGTGAGGCACCACCACCGCAAGGGAAACAACTCTCTTCCCCGACGACAACTCAATCGTCCAGCTGACAGAGGGCGGCAACACCGCGGTTGATCCAGTGGGACTGGGGCTTGTCGGAGGGCAGCCTGATCATGAGCACAAAGTTGGTGGAGTGGCCGGTGGTGGACAGCACTCCACGACGTGCTGACGTCTTGTACACGGGGCACAGGTAGTGAGGCTTCTCCGTGAACTGGTCCCTGCGGTTCGGCTTGAGCCAGATCTGGAAAAGCTTGAGTCAAGGGACTGGCAGCACATTTTTGAATGCAGGGGAGAATCAGTGCTTAGAGCTTGGTCTCCGACCGAGGATAGGTGTTTCATGAGTATCCATATCAAATCAAATCAAATCAGATTTAAAAAGGCTAAAAAAAAAAGGACTTGAGGAAGGCCTGTTCTTTATCAACGATAACCAGGAAATACTACACTGAATTAAAGTGATATTAAACAGCAAACAAAGATGCATAAGAAAATCTGTGCAGGTAATTTTTCTTTTAAAAGACAGAAAATAATATTCAAAAGTAACTAAGATGTATGATTTAATAAAAGTGTACTGGTTATTCTTTCTTCTTTTTCTTTCTTTTTTTTTTCTTCCAAAATATAAGATTATATTATACAGAACAGGTGATTAAAGAGAATTCAAGATACACAATGATATTAAACAGAAAAACAAATCTGTAAGAACAAACTGTACTGGTTATTCTTTTTTTACGACACAAAATTATGAAATAACATATAGAGTGGGTTTTTTTTTTAAAGGATAGATATTCATTCAAAACCGCTAACAAAGATTTTTTTTTTAAGGATACAAAATTCATTCAAAACAGCTAACAAAGATGCATATTTATAACAAAGCATACTACTTTTCTTATTATAACCAATAAGCAATTGTCGTTGGGGGTTTATCCGTTTTGTTGTCCATTTAGTACTACAAAAGCGTAGGTGCAGCAGATCAGACAAGGATACCACCGGTATGGAGTCAAAGAGGATTTTGGGCAGGGACTCGCCAATCTGCATGTTGTCTCGGTCCCAGCGCGCTCCTTCCATGAACAGGCCCTGTGGACAGGCATCCATCCACATGACACATGGTTCTTCAGCATCAGACATTCCCGTCACCATCATTCCTTCAGACCTTGACGTTACATCATCATGCTAAAGCACACAGTGCAACAAGCCCACGGATTTAGTTTTGACATATTTGCAACAAAACCTTTGTCTCTACAAGCACATCGATTTAAGTTTTGAAACATTTGCAACAAAAACTTTGTCTTCAGTTAACTGGCTGTGTGAACAAACAGACATAGAAATAATTTATTTCCTGTTAACAATCTATTTTTTCTGCTCTTACCTGCCTTTCACATGTTCTGAGACATACTAAACATGGGAGAGCAAAGAAGAAGAAAAAAAAGTTAATCTGATAATGTCTTTGTTCTCAAGTGTGAACAATGACAATTTCTTATAGAATTCATGTAACACACACTTCAGCACTGAGTGTTTGACTCAAATATTGTGGAACGTTTATATCTGCAGTGAGAAGAATTCAGTGAACATATATATATATATATATACATCATAAACAAACTCAAAAAGCAAAGCCAGAAGAAACGAACTACACAACAATATCAGAAAGCTGTCACTTACATAGACGTAGGCCCCATCCTGGGGTTTTTGTGGCATCTCCTTCTCTGCCTTCATCACCTCAAACTCAAAGCCCACCAGGTCGATGGGGATGCTGTAGCGACGGGCGTAGTTCTGAGACACACCTGGGACACACAAAGCCAAAATAAATACTACTACTAATAATGATAAGGATGGGTATAATTATAATGTGTTCTCCCTCCTGGGCAAAGGGGTCCAAAGCACAACAAACAATTAACATCAGTATGGGGGAAAGGTTGAAAAAAAAAAAAAAAAAAAAGAACAAAAAAAGAACAAGGCACTAAAACCAAGGCTCAAAAAGCTAGATAATTGTTCAGTCACATTTTTGTGTCTGCGTTTATTAAAAAGAAAACGCACACACACACACACACACACACACACACATGCACACGCATGCAGGGCACACACACACACACACACACACATGCACACGCATGCAGGGCACACACACACACACACACATTTTTGTGTCTGTTTATTTATTAAACACACACACACACACACACACACACACACACACACACACACATTTTTGTGTCTGTTTATTAATTTAACACACCCATACACACACACACTCACTCTCACACACACACACACAAACACACACACACAAACACAACACAAAAAGTCATACAAGTGGCTTGCCTTGAACAACTTACTTTTTCTATTGTATTTTCATTCTTTCAGCATACCTGGGCTACAACTCACATGTGTAAACAGGTTTTCACACTACTTTTCCACCGTCACCCATTGGTCTGAGCAGGCTGAGGAGAGTGTGAGACGGAGTCATGACAGCAGGTTAAAATGACTGAAACACCGGAGAAGAGTAGTTTGTCTACTTCTGGTGACTATGTCACAAGTTTATTTCTGACAAAGATGTCTCCTACTACCCAGAGGACGTCTTGTACACAAATGATCTTTGCATGCACTGAGTTTTGCTTGGCGTTAAGAACTTTTCTATGACTCTGGAAAAATTCTTGCCACTAAGCAAACTTAGTGCATGCTACAACTGTTTGTGTGCACAGCGCAGCGCCCCTTGAACCTAATGCCTGCTGACCCTCACACACATACACAGCCTATCCACCCTTCTTCTTCGTCTTTGTTTGTGGGCTGCAACTCCCACGTTCACTCATTTGTACACAAGTTGGCTTTTACGTGTATGACCATTTTTACCCTGCCGTGTAGGCAGCCATACTCCATTTTCGGGGGTGTGCATGTTGGATATGTTCTTGTTTCCATAACCCACTGAACTAACTGGCATGGATTACAGGATCTTTAACGTGCGTATTTGATCTTCTGCTTGCGTATACACACGAAGGGAGTTCAGGCACAAGCAGTTCTGCACACATCTTGACCTGGGAGATCGGAAAAAAATCTCCACTCTTTTACCCACCAGGCGCTGTTACAGAGATTCGAACCTGGGACCCTCAAACTGAAAGTCCAACGCTTTAACCACTCGGCTACTGCGCCCGTCGCCCACCCTTCAGTGCACAGCAAAGGTAAGGCTGTTTCAAATGACGACAACTCACCAGTGAGGAAGGACTGAGTGAAGTAGAAACCTGACAGCCAGAAAGTGCTGGGAGCACCCGCTTCGATCCAGTCCTGGAAGAACTTCAGTCTGTGGACAAAGAAACAGATGCTTCAGTTCAACAGGCAGAGATATGTTGTGGGTTTTTTTGTTGTTGTTGTTGTGTACATGTTCACTGGGCCCACCACTCAGCTTATATCACAGAATGATGTAAGCTTACAGTTGGGCCAACAGCAAAGTGATCTCTGTGTGATGAATGGTTTCTCCATTACAGTGGGATGTCATTTACAGCTCAGTCTTTTGTAAAGGACTGTGACTCTCAGACAAGGCGGCAAGACTGCACTGGCTCTTAGTGCTGCAGCCTTGGGGGCTAGTTGGCCTTTGAGAACCATCCCAATGCTGACTGTCCTAAAACACTCTTTGCCGAGAGAGTGGGGATGTAACTTGGGCAAGACATTCTCCAACATAATCAAATTCTAGCCCAGATAGCTGGGACAGCAGTTGCCTCCTCCGCTGTTCTGATGGTCGTAGTCGGACATATCTATCATACATGTGTTTTCTACAGCAACACAGAGAGAAACCAACAGTTGCTGGTTTTCTGCACACACACCCCTCCCTCCCCACATCCCACTCCCACAGCCCTCGCACCCTGTCCGAAGTAACTGAAATGTATGATTTTCATGTCACTGTAACATGCCAACTACAGCCAAAGACAAAAAGTGCACATGCACACATACACATGCATGCATGTACATACATATACAGACACATACATGCATGCATATTCATACACACATACACACACACATACATTCATGCATGATCATACATACACACACACACACCCATACATGCACACATACAAACACATATCCATACATGCACACACACAAAAAAACCCCACACAAACAAAAAAAACAACCAAAAATCAACAAACAAACAAACAAAAAACCCCACCTGCATCATCAGCCACACTCTTTCCTCACTACCCTCCCCTCATTACCCCCACCCCACCACCCACCACCACCATGACCATTAACCACCACCAACATCTACCTACCCACCAACCCACCTCTGCAGGAGATCTAGAATGTGCGACCCCATAGCCTTGAGGGAGAGGCAGGACTTGGCCAAACACACACCCCAACCCCACCACACTTTCATCACCATCACAACAACCACCCGCACCTCCATACAACACCACCCACACCCACACCCTCCCACCCATACCCACCAACCTCAGCAACAGATCGGAGGTGTAGGACCCAACTGCCTTCAGGGAGGTGTAGGACTTGCCCAAGCCCACACCCCCACCCCACCGTACTCTTTCATCACCATCACAACAACCAACACCACCACCATCCAACACCACCAATCCACACCCACACCCACCCACCTCTGCAGGAGATCAAAAATGTAGGACCCCCTAGCCTTGAGAGTGGGGTAGGACTTGGCTAAACCCACGCCCCATCACCATCATATTCTTACGTCACCATCACAACAACCAACACCACCATCATCCAACACCACCAATCCACACCCACACCCACCCACCTCTGCAGGAGATCAAAAATGTAGGACCCCCTAGCCTTGAGAGTGGGGTAGGACTTGGCTAAACCCACGCCCCATCACCATCATATTCTTACATCACCATCACAACAACCAACGCCACCACCATCCAACACCACCAATCCACACCCACACCCACCCACCTCTGCAGGAGATCAAAAATGTAGGACCCCCTAGCCTTGAGAGTGGGGTAGGACTTGGCTAAACCCACGCCCCATCACCATCACAACAACCAACACCACCACCATCCAGCACCACTAACCCACCCACACCCACCCATCCAACACCACCAACCATTCCACACACCCACCCACCTCAGCAACAGATCGGAGATGTAGGACCCCATGGGCTTGAGGGAGGGGTAGGACTTGGCAGCCCAGACGGCTGGCACCTTGCCGATGAGCATGGAGTTGAAGACCTCCTCCAGCTCGGAGCTCATGACCACCAGGCCCTTGATGGCCTTCTGCAGGTTCTGCAGGGAAGAGCGCACCACCTGGGTCAGGCGGTTGAAGCGGATCAGCTCCTGGCGCAGCACTGTGTTCATCGACTCGTCGTACACCACTGGGTACTTCTTTATCACCTGTTGAAGAGTTTGAATACAGGATTTAGAGAGAGAGAGAGAGAACAGAATCTTTTGATCCAGCAAGGCCAAAGCTCCATTTGAACGGGTGCGACAGGCGCAATAGCCAAGTGGTTAAAAAAACATAAAGCGTTTGACTTTCAATCTCAGGGTCCCGGGTTCGAATTTTGGTAACAGCGCCTGGTGGGTAAAGGGTGGAAATTTTTCCCATCTTCCAGGTCAATATATGTGCAGACCTGCATGTGCCTGAACCCCCTTCATGTGTATACGTAAGCAGAAGGTGATATAGGTACGTGAAAGATCCTGTAATCCATGTCAGCGTTCAGTGGGTGATGGAAACAAGAACATACCAAGCATGCACACTCCCAAAAACACAGTATGGCTGCCTACATGGTGAGGTAACAATGGTCATACTGGTAAAAGCTCACTCGTGTACATACAGGTGAAGATGGGAGTTGCAGCCCACAAACGAAGAAAAATGGGTGTGAACATGTATTACATTCAGGAGGACAAAGCATGCATGATGCCATCTTCCCACATACAGACAGAAAACATACCAACATCAAATAATTCATATGAATAATTTCAGAAATAGAAGTATAAATGATTAAAAAAAATCTTTACTTCTCAAAACACATTATATTCAAAAGATGTCAACTGTAAATGAATGCCTTATAAAGATGCACAGCTAGATTTATTGTTAGTCTAAAATCAGTGGAGTCATTGCATTGACAAGACTCATCTGAGAGAGAGAGAGAGAGAGAGAGAGAGAGAGAGAGAGAGAGAGAGAGCAAAGGCATGTTCATTAGGAAGTGAACAGGGTCCAGGCAGGGCAGTGTCCTCTTCGTCTCCTCCTTTCTTCTCTCTGCATTCATGAGCTATGATTCCCACATTCTTTCTCACATTTAAGAGTAGGCTCTTATGCTTTTAGGTGTATGACCTTTTTCTTTTTTTTTTTTTTTTAACCCAACCATGTAGGCAAAATTGCAAAATCCAAAACTCAAAATTCACAGGTGTGAATAAAAATTATCCACCCATAGCCTCGGTTCAGTATTGTGAAGCAGCCCATGCTTTCATTTCATCCATGTTTGTTTGATGTTTTTTTGGGTTTTTTTTTAATCCATCACAAAAATGGAGGGGATACAACAGATAGCAGAGACTGACAACAAAAGTAGAAATTAAAAAAAAAAAAAAGGGAAGCCATCAGGAGACAACAGATAGCCCACAAAAATCTCAACGGCAGTCTGCTTCATGCGCAGAGCAGTTTCACATCAGTCTCAGACCACAGGGATGGAACCGAGACCAGTGGTAATGTTCCAGAATATATCTATCATGGACCAGAAAAAGAAAGGTAAACATACAGTGCCATACACAACAACAACACCACCAAAAACAACAACAACAACACACAAACACACGCACACAACTCCACTTACAAACTCAATGTCAAAGTCTTTGGGCAGTTTCCCCAGGATGTCATCAGCCAGATCCTGGATGACTTCCCCTGACGATTTCCCACCTCCCCCAGCCTGTCTTGGCAGTGTCAACAGGATGCTGTCGAACAGCTGTCAACACAATGCAATGTGAATAGCAGCCAACACAATGCAACATTAATTAACAACTGTCAACCCAATGCCGCAACCACATTAACAACTGTCAACCCAATGCCACAACCACATTAACAACTGTCAACCCAATGCCACAACCACATTAACAACTGTCAACCTAATGCCCCACTACATTAACAACTGTCAACTCAATGCCCCATCACATTAACAACTGTCTACACACTGCCCCACCCACATTAACAACTGTCAACCCAATGCCCCACCCACATTAACAACTGTCAACACAATGCCCCACCCACGTTAACAACTGTCAACCCAATGCCCCACCCACGTTAACAACTGTCAACCCAATGCCCCACCCACGTTAACAACTGTCAACCCAATGCCCCACCCACATTAACAACTGTCTACACAACGCCCCACCCACGTTAACAACTCTCAACCCAATGCCCCACCCACTTTAAAAACTGTCTACACAATGCCCCACTCATGTTAACAACTGTCAACACAATGCCCCACCCACGTTAACAACTGTCTACACAATGCCCCACCCATGTTAACAACTTTCAACACAATGCCCCACCCACATTAACAACTGTCAACAAAACGCCCCACCCACGTTAACAACTGTCTACACAATGCCCCACCCATGTTAACAACTTTCAACACAATGCCCCACCCATGTTAACAACTGTCAACACAATGCCCCACCCATGTTAACAACTTTCAACACAATGCCCCACCCACATTAACAACTGTCAACAAAACGCCCCACCCATGTTGACAACTGTCAACAAAATGCCCCACCCATATCAACATCCATCAACAAATGCCCCCACCCATGTCAACAGTGTCAACACAATGCCCCACCTATGTCAACAGCTGTCAACACAATGCCCCACCCATGTTAACATCTGTCAACACAATGCCCTGCCCATGTCAACATCTGTCAACACAATGCCCCACCCATGTTAACATCTGTCAACACAATGCCCCCACCCATGCTAACATCTGTCAACACAATGCCCCCACCCATGCTAACATCTGTCAACACAATGCCCCCCCACCCACGTTAACATCTGTCAACACAATACCCCCGCCATGTTAACATCTGTCAACACAATGGCCCCCCCCCACCCACATTAACATCTGTCAACACAATACCCCCGCCCATGTTAACATCTGTCAACACAATGCCCCCCACCCACTATATTGGCAGAAAAGCATCTCACCCATTCTGCCACCTTCCTTACAGTTCTTTAAGGATAACGCCAAACGAACCTGCTGAGTTTCTTGGTTGTCTTTGGTGATGTCAGCGTTTTCGTGGAGGCCGAAGACTTCAGGGTTAGGGTTGAGAGGCAAGGTGCGGACATAGTCGATGTAGGTCTGGTAGGGACCCTCCGGTGGGGCAAAGTACAGACCACTCGGGGAGAATCTGTGCACAGTGAATAAATATCCAGGTTAAAAAAAAAAAAAATTGTTAACAAGTCTAAATGCAGTTGTCAGTGTTATAATCATCACTCCTGGTGAAATAAGTCTGAGAAAATAGAGCATGAAAAAGGGGGGAGATATTGATAAGCAAAAATAGCACTGTTAGAAAAAGAAGAAAAAAAGCAACCAAATAACAAACCTATGAAACACAAATCAAAAGTAACAAAATATAAGTCAAGTCAGCTTCTCTCTCACACTCTGCTCCCTGAATGCTGGTGCAAAACACACACACACACACACACACACACACACACACATCTCGTTTACACACGTGATGAGTCTCAAACATTAACATACACATTCAGATAAGTAAGGAGCAAAACAAAAACAGACAAGAGAGTAGTGTAAATAAAGAACAAAAGATATTTCATGACTGACTTGTAGCCCTCATCCACGATGATGCTCTCTGTGTAGAAAATGGCCAGCAGAGACATCAGCAGACGACGATCTTTGTCATCAGTGACACGACCACCATAGTTGCACTCGCCAGTCAGGTAGGTGAGGGCGGGGAGGGGCAGTTCATCGTAATCGTTCAGGAACATCTGAACAAAATCATAACCATTCAGGAACATTTTAACAATAAAATAAACATTCAGGAATATCTGAACAAAATTGCAATCATTCAGCAACATCTGAACAATATCATAATCACTCAGGAACATTTGAACAATATCACAATCACTCAGGAACATCTGAACAATATCATAATCATTCAGGAACATCTGAACAATATCATAATCATTCAGCAACATCTGAACAATATCATAATCACTCAGGAACATCTGAACAATAAACTAAACATTCGGGAATATCTGAACAATATAAAAATCACTCAGGAATATATGAACAATATCATAATCACTTAGGAACATCTGAACAATATCATAATCATTCAGGAACATCTGAACAATATCATAATCACTCAGCAACATCTGAACAATATCATAATCATTCAGCAACATCTGAACAATATAAACATTCAGGAATATCTGAACAAAATTGCAATCATTCAGGAACATCTGAACAAAAATCACCATTCTTCAGGAACATCTGAACAATATCATCATTATTCAGGAACATCTTAACTCAACTGCGGTCATTCAGGAACATCTGAACGAAATTGTAATCATTCCAGAAAATCTTAATAAATATTCATCCACCAGATTTTTTTTTCAATGACAAATCATAGATGTAAAAACTGAAACACCATTTTATCTACAAGTACGCTACACAAAATACACCTTCAGCAGAATGGACAAGAATTCAACTGTTGTTAATTCATTTTTAGAATTTGTTGGGGTTCTACAAGAAGAATCAGAGATGCAAAATTAAAACACCATTATGTCTGCTGTTAATTTATAGACACTTCATTCTGAAAAGAATGGACAAGAATTCTGCTGTTGTTAATTTCATTTTCAGAATAGTTTTTTTCAAGGATGAATCAGAGCTGCAAACACTGAAACATCATTTGACTATCGGTACTTTACACAAAATCCATTTTCAAAAAAATGGGCAAAAATTATATTGTTAATGTTCTTTTTAAAATAAATAACAAGGTACAGAATGAATTATAAAAATTTTTTTAAAAAGTCTGAGTGTGGCATGAATCAAAATGAAACAAATGCTCTGCATATACTTGGCACGGGTGATCTAAAAGCAAACAGAACCATCATTTTGTACTCTACATTCTTCTCCTTCTTTAACTGCTTCTACATGTATGGGCTGCAATTCCCACTGTTACTCATATCTACAAGAGGACTTTCATATACAAATGACCACTTTTACCCTGTCGTTTAGGCTGCCATACTCTGTTTTTTTGTATTTTAGCAAACTTATTGGAAAGTTCTACAAGATCCAAACTTTGACAACAACAACAACAACAAAAAAACCCAACCCAACACAGCATCAAGTATCATAAGACCATAAAATCTTACCAGCATCTGACGCATACTGATGCGAAGATCAGACTCATTGAACTCGTAGGGGATGTTCCATCCCAGAGGTCCAAACTTGCGACGTTCCTGCACCATGGCGTGGAAGACACACAGGCCAAACAGCATCTTGTGAAACTTCTGGGGCTGTCATCACAAAAAATGGAACAACACTTTGTCACTCGCCTCACAGGATCCACTGTGTAAATAATCATAAGGGATTGTTGTTGTTTTTTTCAAATAAAAAATTATTCTCATCCTCAACTTCAAGAAAACAGGAAAAGTGACTGTTTTGCTAAAAAAATCAAAAAAAAATCCAACAACCATCTTGAGGAGACTGTAGACTATTGACAACAAGTGTATTTGTATTTGTATTTCTTTTTATCACATCAGATTTCTCTGTGTGAAATTCGGGCTGCTCTCCCCAGGGAGAGCGCGTCGCTACACTACAGCGCCACCCATTTTTTTTGTATTTTTTCCTGCGTGTAGTTTTATTTGTTTTTCCTGTCGAAGTGGATTTTTCTACAGAATTTTGCCAGGAACAACCCTTTTGTTGCCATGGGTTCTTTTACGTGCGCTAAATGCATGCTGCACACGGGACCTCGGTTTATCGTCTCATCCGAATGACAAACAATTGTGGTCAACAACTGCACATACATAAGTCAGGATCAGGATATGGTTCATTACACTGGCCAACGTGATCATCATCGCAACAGATGCTTTCCTATCATTACCAAAACATTTTTTCTCTCCAAAAATCCTAATCACTAAACGAAATCTGCCCAACCAAGAATGACGTCATAAAAAAAAAAGAGACTGGGGAAGAAAGCGTACATGAAGAAAAAAAATGACAGTTGCTACAGACCTTGTTACAGCCATTGAAGAAGCTGGGATCAGAGATGGGGTCATTCAGGAAAGACCTCAGGAGATTGGCACGCAGTCCTTTGGGAGGCTCGTTAGTCATCTTCACACCTGTGACACAGTTTATCATTTACCTTGTGTCATCTTTACTGGCAAGTGCATTGTTCTCACGACCCCCCCCCCCCACATATATATATATATATATATATATATATATATATATATATATATATATATATATATATATATACATATTAGATTAGACAATAAATATCCAAGCCCAGATGTCTTTGTTTTCCAAAGCAACAAAACTGTGACTGACTGTAGTACTGAGTATGCACTTACATGCACAAGCGCAAGTACACAGGCATTCACATGCACACACACACACACACACACACACACACACATGCACGCACACAAAAAGATGCACACAGCAGGTTTGACCAGAAGCTTGAACCTCAATCATTTTTTGTAGAATTTGTCAAAATGTGCATAATACTGCAGACTAAGGGCATCAAGATTACCGTTTTGCAGAATGGACACAGGGAACTGCTCTGAAGGATAACTGGTCAGCCACAGGCGGAAATCTTTGTGAGTCGTTTCTGGCACGATTCCCTGTCAACAGGAAGAGAAAACTCACTTTCAAATAAATTAGGGGGGGGGGGGGGTGCTAAGGGGGGGTGGTGGTTGGGGGAGAGGCAGAAATACAAGAGACATAACACTGCAATTCCTATGGGGGGAATGACCTGTTCATAAATTATTTTGTTTGTCTGGTTGTAAAATGTAAGTATTTTTGTTGCACATCATGACAATCTATGCATAATTTTCAGAATCTCCCTGAATTTTCAGAATCTTCCAGGCCTAAAACGTCTGATCCAGTTCAAGTTCCAGTTCAAGTACATCGCCATAAACACTTCTGGTGTTTGGTGGGCTGTCCAAAATGTCTGAAGAAAGGCGTGCTTTGCAGAATGGGGAAGAAAAAGAAGACGACTGTTGGAGTGACATCGACGAATCACTTTTAGCACGTTGTGAACAGCTTAAAAATGATGAACTTGAAAACACGACAGAGAAACATCTGCTTCTTGTGTATTCTTTTTTGTTTGTTTGTTTGGATTTTGTTTTCTTGGGAGGAAGAGTGGGTAGTTGCTTATTTTTTACCCTTGCACCAAATGTTCTATTTTGTTTCAAGCTCCACAGTTAGTTAACAAAATACATGATTCAATAATAAAAAGTCTGTTTAATTAACATTCCAGAAACTATCAGTTACACTGATATGTTCTATGAAACAAATGTGTGACAGCCCTGATATGTGTTATCTGCATGTGTGATTGCTGCTAACACATTTTTCCACTGACTTATCAAAATGTCCAGCATTCTTGATATTCAGTAACCCACGCATGGCATGACAGACAACAAAAAGTCCACACAATGCTGGGAACAGCTGACAGAAAAAAAAACACAAAAAAAAACAAGACACACACACGTCAGATAGACTCTAGAAGGACACAACGCTCAGACTGACTCTGTGTAGCAAGGTACACTGATTACGATGATGATGATGATATGAGTACTTATATAGCACCTATCCTCTGTCAGAGACCAAGCTCTAAGCGCTTTACATACATGGAGTCATTTTCACATCAGGCTGCCTACATGGGTAGAGCCGACTGACAGCTGCCATTTTGGGTGCTCGTCGTTCGTTTCCTGTGTCATTCAATCAGGTTTCAGTCACACATACACAACCATAGACATTAACAGTTTACGTATATGACCCATTTTTGTTAATTTACCCCACCATTTAGGCAGCCACACTCCCGTTTTTGAGGGGTGTGCATGCTGGGTATGTTCTTGTCGCCGTTTTGTTCATTTAGGGTATGTTCTTGTTGCTGTTTTGTTCATTTACCTCACCATTTAGGCAGCCATACTCTGTTTTGGGGGGATGTGCATGCTGGGTATGTTCTTGTTGGTGTTTTGTTCATTTACCTCACCATTTAGGCAGCCATACTCTGTTTTGAGGGGATGTGCATGCTGGGTATGTACTTGTTGCCGTTTTGTTCATTTACCTCACCATTTAGGCAGCCATACTCTGTTTTTGGGGGATGTGCATGCTGGGTATGTACTTGTTGGTGTTTTGCTCATTAACCCACCACTTAGGCAGCCATACTTCCGTTTCCGGAAAGTGTGCATGCTGGGTATGTTCTTGTTGCTGCTTTGTTCATTCACCCTGCCATTTAGGCAACTACACTCCATTTTCGGCTGCATGTGCATGCTGGGTATGTTCTTGTTGGCATTTTGTTCATTTAGGCAGCCACACCCCGTGTTCAGGGGTGTCCACAACCCAGCCACACTGCACTGCACTGACCTCCTCACAGATCTTCTCCAGCTTGGGCATCCAGCTGGTGGCCAGGTGACAGTTCTGCAGCACCACCCAGGTGCCGTCCACCAGGGCTTTCTCGATCATCTTCGCCGCGATGGGGCCCTGCACAGGGTACAAAGTATGTCATAATTATAAGTGTTTGTTTGTGTCATCTTCGCCGCGATGGGGCCCTGCAAAGGGTACAAAGTATGTCATAATTATAATTGTTTGTTTGTGTCATCTTGGCCATGATGGGGCCCTCTGCACAAGGAAAAAACTGTGCCAAAAGTGTTTGTGTCATCTTCGCTGTGATGGGACCCTGCACAAGGAACAAAGTATGTCGAAAGTGATGGGTGGTGGGTGGGGGAGTAGGTATAATTTAGTTGTGGTGATACATATGTTATCATTGTCTTTTGATCTCTTTTTTTTTTGTTTTGTTTTGTTTTTTTCACTTTAGCTCCTCACAAACATCCACACACACACACACACACACACACACACACACACACACACACACACACAAACAACACACTCCACAGCGAGCCAGTGAGTTCAGGACCCCACACGACAAGCTAATCTGCATACATATCGAAAATGGCGATACAAGTGGAAATTTTTGGTGCAAACTAGATCACAACAGCGGCTTTTACCACTGCTGAAGTGATTGAAATGCTTCAAACTGAAGGTTTCGACATCGATGAGGATGATGAAGACGTTGAATTAAAGTATCTGCAGTGAAGAAAGCTACCAGCAAGAAGTTACTGACAGCGACTCAGCTTCTGAGAGCAGTGAAGAGGGACAGGGGTGGGCGTTCACACAACGTGAGGAGAGGGGTCAGTGGGTCAAGTACAGTGAGTTTCATTCAGTTACTTTATGTTTTGTATTTTTTGTGATTTTTTTTCCCAACCCTAACAAATGGGTTGTCTATAGGTAAAAGCAAGGGAGAGAACTATTCGTCCGAAGTGAGTTAACCCCCACACCCCTCCCCAACCTCCCTACCCCCTAAAAAAGAAACAATCAAAGAAATGAAAACCCCCGAAAGTTCCAGACCTGTCCCTGTCCCAAGGAGATGGTCTGGATCCTGTTGCCCGTGTAACCGCTGTCGGCGCCAAACTTGAGCAAGGCCGCCATGGGGTCGGCGCCAGGGGACAGCACGAAGATCAGCGGAGCGCAGCAATTGGAGTCCGCGAAGGACCCGGCCAGGTCAAAGGTGGGCGGCTCAATGTACGACTGACCCAGGCTGTCGACGATGAAGTCCTGCACCGCGGGCACCATCTTGTCTGGGCGGAAGGTACGCAGAACCACCATGCGGTCAAGGCCGCTCAGCGCGTCGTAGGGGCTGGGGAGCTTGTAGGACTGCGGGGAAGGGGAGTCGTAGAAGCCTTTCCACAGGGCTATGTTCTCCTGGACATCTGTTGTCATTCAAGAGGAAATATATTGGAAAAGAAAAGTCAGCAACTCAAAGAAAAGATAAAGCATGATAAAGCAAAAAGTCATCAACAATGTGAACGTTTGTGAAAGAACCTATTATCATTATCAAGCTTTATTTTTACAAATTGGAAAGTATTATCATAAGTTTTACAATCAAACAGAAACTATTATTAAAAGAATTGTTCTGATCAATTAGAAACCATAATCTAAAGTTTAACAATCAATTAGAAACCACTGTTTAAAATCTTACTATGAATAAGAAATTCTCATAATAAGTTTTACTATCTCACACAAAATTCTTTCATAATGTATTTATGTAAGCACATGCCCACATAATACAAACACACAAGCACCTCCACCGCTGCCATCGTTATCACACTAAATAAACAACACAGAACAACAACAACAACAACATCCAAAAACAAACAAAAAACCCCACAAAGTTAACCCCTTCCTTCATAAAGCTTTCTTTAACAAACAGCACACAAACAACAGAACATCCAAAACAACGTACGCTGCATGAATCCTTTAAGGTTGGAGAGGTTGGAGGCCCTGACAATTTCACCCCACGACTTCTCACCCAGCCATTCTGGTGCTGGGTTGGGGTGGGGGTTCTCCAGTGCTACCCCGCCGGTCAGAAGGAACCGCCACACCTCCTCCTCTATCCTACCCCTGTTGGAGAAGACAGAAGAGAGACACAGAGAGAGAGAGAGAGAGAGAGAGAGAGAGTGAGTGAGTGAAAGAATAAACAAGGAATGACTAGCTAGCTGAGAAAACATGCACTCATAAGAATAATAATAATAATGTTTAAGAGAGAGTGAAATAATAAATGAGGAATGACTGGCTAGGTGAGAAAACATGAACTCATAATAATAATAAAAATAATAAGAGAGAGAGAGAGAGTGAGTGAAAGAATAAACGAGGAATGACTGGCTAGGTGAGAAAACATGCACTCATAATAACAATACCAATAAAGCTCAAAAGAGAGTGAAAGAATAAATGATGAATGACTGGCTCGCTGAGAAAACATGCACTCGTTATAGATATATATATATATATATATATATATATATATATATATATATATAACAATAATCATAATAAAGTTCAACATAACAAAAACAGTCTGCCAACATGAATTTGAGAACGCTACGCACAATCTAAGTAATGTCGATTTCCCAACATGAATTTGAGAACGCTACGCACAATCTAAGTAATGTTGATTTCTTTGAATGAAAGACTTCGTTTTTAAGTTTGGGGCAGTCTTCTTTGGGTGAAACAGAACACTCACAATTCGGTTTTCATTCAAAGCGTTCTGACAAACAATAAGTTTCATGACGATCACAAATGCAATTCTGTTCAATTCTCTGCTGCAACCTTCAAAAGATAGTCACAACATGACCGGTTCACCACAGAAGTAGCAGTGTACATAACCAAAAAAAGTTTAAGCCAAAAAATGACTGAAGATAAGCTGCTTGACTTACTGTCCTTTGAGAATACCGACACAGAGGATGAAGGAGAAGAGAAGCTTGTCCTTCTCAAACAGGGAGCGACAGACGTTGCGGTAAATGCTGTTGGTGAAGTGGTCGTTCAGGTTGAAGATGCGCTCCTCGATATCGTCAGAGGGTGTGCTGTTCATGATGGACTGTCAACAGAAACAACAACACCACGCAGATCAACACTTTGAAAAGAACTGAAAAACTGATGGAATGAGTGGTTGAACTGATTAATGAATGAATGATTAGATTAACGGATCAATGATTGAATGATTAGTTAAACTGGTGAATGAATGAATGAATGAATGAATGAATAGTTGAACTGATCAGTGAATAGTTGAACAGATAAATAAATGAAAGCAAATGTGTAAATGAAGCACAAAGGCTAAAACCGATTTCTTGACATTATGACCTTGAATTAAGGTATGCTGTTTCTGAAGATGTTCTGAACATGCGTCTAATGATCCAAAACCACACTAAAATCAACTCAATAGTTTGCAAGAAATTGCTGTCAAAGCACAGAAAAATAAAAAGACACAGAAGAAAGGGAAAGAGAAACAAAGAGAGAGACAAAGAGACATACTGAGAGAGAGAAAGAGAGAGAGAAGAGAGACATGACAGGAAAAGACAAAATTCCTATTTCTTAGAATGATAGATGAGCACTAGCGTGCTTTTTTTTTTTTTTTTTTTAATCCATTTATTATATATATATATAAAACAAATGCAAAAAAGACAACAACAAAACAACAACACATTCATACATCCAACAAATATAAAAATAATGTTGTTCAGTTGGGAAGGAATGAGTGAGGAGAAGGGGGAGAAAATAAGGCTGGAAGAGAGAGAGAAAGAAAAAGAGAAAGAAAGAAAAAAAGAAGAGAGACTTGAATACATGAGCAAGAGAGAGAGAAATGGAGCGAGCGAGAGAGAGAGCGCTAGAGCTAGAGCTAGAAGCGAGAGCTGTACCCAGTTTCTCCAGAGAGATCAAAACAGGTCTGACCTGCAGATACAGGTTGATGAACCAGGTGAGTGAGTACTGGTACATGGGCTCGATGTTGGCCAGGTCGGAGATGCAGAAGAAGAGGATGGAGGAGTGCACAGCCACCGGCTTGTAGCTGTTCCTCGTCTCGTCGATCTGCTTCTCTGTGGCGGCTGCGATCTCCTGCTTGGCCGAGATCTCCTCTGACAGCACTTTGGAGGAGGAAAGGATCTTGATGGCAGCTTCGTCCTCTAGGATGTTACCCTGGATGTGGAGAGAAACAGTGAGTGGATTTTTTTTTTTTTTCTTCTTCTTCTTCTTCTTTGATGGATGTATGTATAGATGTGTGACGGATGTGAATTTTCACCAGCAATGCTGAATTTTTGTTTTTATACGTTGGTGTGGTGCATGATATGAGTATACATGCAAACTGAAAAAGTGATATCAGTTGAAATGAAACTATGTGAAATTGAAAACTACTACTGCTACTACTACTACTACTACCACCACTAAACATGTAAGCAAATGCATGCACCTGCATGCTAAAATATGCACACATACACACAGATACAACTCACACACACCCAAGCAAAAACTTGCATGCATGTGCTTACACACACACACACACACACACACACACGGTAGTCTCATCTCACCTGCGAAGAGGACAGCACTTCCAGAATCTTGTCCTCAATCTCCTTCAGCTGCTTCTGGTTGTCGGCGCTCTCGATGATGAGCTGGTTCTTCTTCTCCTCCAGTTCTGGCTTCTCCTTGGCGGCCACAATGCCCAGCAGCTGATCCTCCAGACCTTGAGGCGTGATCATGAAGTTCAGCAAACACACCTGGGGACAAAAAATAATCATGAAGTTCAGCAAGCACACCTGGGCACAAAGAATGATCATGAAGTTCAGCAAGCACACCTGGGCACAAAGAATGATCATGAAGTTCAGAAAACACACCTGGGCACAAAGAATGATCATGAAGTTCAGCAAGCACACCTGGGCACAAAGAATGATCATGAAGTTCAGCAAGCACACCTGGGGACAAAGAATGATCATGAAGTTCAGCAAGCACACCTGGGCACAAAGAATGATCATGAAGTTCAGAAAACAAACTGGGCACAAAGAATGATCATGAAGTTCAGCAAACACACCTGGGGACAAAAAATAATCATGAAGTTCAGCAAGCACATCTGGGCACAAAGAATGATCATGAAGTTCAGCAAGCACACCTGGGCACAAAGAATAATCATGAAGTTCAGAAAACACACCTGGGCACAAAGAATGATCATGAAGTTCAGAAAACACACCTGGGGACAAAAAATAATCATGAAGTTCAGCAAGCACACCCAGGCACAAAGAATGATCATGAAGTTCAGCAAGCACACCTGGGCACAAAGAATGATCATGAAGTTCAGCAAGCACACCTGGGGACAAAGAATGATCATGAAGTTCAGCAAGCACACCTGGGGACAAAGAATGATCATGAAGTTCAGCAAGCACACCTGGGGACAAAGAATGATCATGAAGTTCAGCAAGCACACCTGGGCACAAAGAATGATCATGAAGTTCAGCAAGCACACCTGGGCACAAAGAATGATCATGAAGTTCAGCAAACACACCTGGGCACAAAGAATGATCATGAAGTTCAGCAAGCACACCTGGGGACAAAAAATAATCATAAAGTTCAGCAAACACACCTGGGGACAAAAAGTAATCATGAAGTTCAGCAAGCACACCTGGGCACAAAGAATGATCATGAAGTTCAGAAAACACACCTGGGCACAAAGAATAATCATGAAGTTCAGAAAACACACCTGGGCACAAAGAATGATCATGAAGTTCAGCAAGCACACCTGGGCACAAAGAATGATCATGAAGTTCAGCAAACAAACTGGGCACAAAGAGGGACAGTTTGTCAATGGAGGCTGTGTTCCATGAAGACATGTGCCATATATTACAGACTATACAGGGATACCTTTTTCCTCAACATTAACCCTTTCGCTGCCAGGAAAATAAGATTTAAGTGAAATCTATTTGCCAGGGTTTTTTCACAAAAAACGGGTATAAATTTTCAAAAAATTATGTGCTCTTTGTTATTGGAGAAAGACCCATAAAAGTATATATTTTCTGAAAGGGAAATGAATAAAAAATACAAAACACATGATGTTTTCCCATTTTATGCATTTTAAGTGACATGCTGTTGTTTTGAAATCAGTGTTTTGTTTTTTGTCACATTTTCAACTTGTTCATTACAAACATTAGTCTGGTAATTTGCACAAAAATATCATTTTCTGGACAAATAGATATCTGCACACACAAAATAATACTAGAACAACCACAATATAAAAAAATGAAAAAGAAATAGATGCATTGTGACTTCTGCAAGTGATAATATGGATGTGAGGCCACGCCCCCTCAGTCTCTACCCCCCCTCCTCTTCACCCCTCTCACACCGTCACGTCATCAGACCGCGTTGGATGAGTGCCAAGAAAATAGCTCATACGGTGCCCTGCTAAAAATTCGGTGACCTGTCGTCTGCTAGAGTTGAACAGCCTGCATCACTCACTGATAGTTGTATCTTGGCCAGTCTCTTGATTGCTCCCTTTATTTTCTATCAAATCGTCCTATAAATGTTCACCACTGTCTTCTTCGATTTTATGCTCCAATTCTTTCTGAGCATCAGCTAAAGAAAGTAATCTTGGTTGATTTAGTTCGCCACGAGCGCATGTCTTGAGCACGGAGTCAGTCCGACATTTTGTTGAGCGAGCGAGGAGAGAAACCAGGCAAAGACTGCGGCCAGTAACCCAACCAAAACGTTCAAATAAAGGACTGCCTTATGACGCAGATGGTGTTTCTAGCTATGAATAGAATCCAGAAAGATTCCCCAAGCTAAAGCTACCAGCATTTTTGTCAACGAACTGAATGCAAAGCAGGGAAAAGTCAGAATATTTCGATGACGAGTTATCTCGTCATTGTGGCAGCGAAGCATACATGCTTGCCATGACGAGTTATCTCGTCATGCAGGCAGCCTAGGGGTTAATGTTGCCATTAGTCCTGATGCTGTGTGGATAAGCGCAAATCATGTTTGTGTGAATGGGGTACTGCATTTAACATTACTTACCTGACAGCGTATGTAAATCGCAGTGACTAGAACTAGCACACATGACTAACTTTTTCCTTTTGTGGAATTAAAGTGACACTTTTTACCTTATTGTTTTTTCCTCTGTTTAGTTTCTTGATTTTTAATAGCAGCAGCAGTAGCAGAAACATCAAAAACAGATCCGCAAAGCTAAATGCCCTCTTCTAACACAGAACATCCTCCTTCTCCTACACCTTGCTCCCCCTTTTCAAGACTCTCACCGCTGCCCTCCCTTACCTTGACGGAGACCTCAGGCAGGTAGTGGGGGTTGCGGAGGCGGGTGGTGATGTAGAGCTTGAAGTCCTGGGAGTACTCAATGACGTTGTCCCCCAGGCGGATGTACTCCACCCCTTGCTGCTTGAAGGTCAGCTTCTGGAGGACAGGCTCCAGGATGGGGTCCAGCTCCTCGCCCACGTTCTCCAGCAGCACGGGCGTGCCGAACTGGATGGAGTTCTCCAGGGTGCGCATGTAGTTGGCGTCCGACAGCTTGATAATGCTCAGCTTGTTCTCCTTCTCCAGGTTCTTGATCCACTTGTTGGCCTGGCCTGTTTCCCCCCAGGGTGGGGTGGGGCACAAGATTGGGTGAGAGAAGATTCAGCATGTGGTGTGTGGAGGTGGAGCTGTGCTGTGTGTAAAATTTGGTGTGTTTTTTTGTTTTTTTTTGTGTGTGTGTTTTCCTTAAGGCCTGACTTACCTTGTTGGGTTATGCTGCTGGTCAGGCATCTGCTTTAGCAGATGTGGTGTAGCGTATATGGATTTATCTGATGCAGTGACACCTCCTTGAGTTACTGATACTGATACTCATTTATTGTGTTGTATAATGTTGTGTGTTATGCTATTGTTAATCTATCCTGTGCTGTGTTTTTCTGCATCACAATGTTTTGTTTTGTTTGGCATTGTGCTGCACTGTACAGCACTAGATGTGATTAGACTGCAGTGACCTGCCCTGTGTCTTTCATTCTACTTAATGACACTTGTTTCTTTATATATTCACAAAAAAACAACAACAAAAACTAAATCTTGCAGTTACCTTGAGGGTCGACCATGAGGGGCCAGCGTCGTGACTTGGACACGATGATGCCATTGTCCACGCTGAAGGAGTCGATGGGCAGACCGGCGATGTTCCAAGCCCGGATGGCCACCGGCTCCCCCAGGGTCTGGTTGAGGGAGAAGTTCTTGGAGCAGGGGATCTCCTTTTCCAGACATATCTCGTACCACTCCTTGATCACGCTCTGCACACCACCCAGCCACACTGACAGGTTGTTGGCTTATTTATATACATGGTGAGCTTTTGGTGTCTTTGTCTGTATCGAAGCACATTATGTACGCTTGTGAATCCTGCACCCTCACTGCTCACCTCCAGAGAAGCAATGGAGCACTTGAGATGCTACCGGTAAGATCCTGAACATCTCATACAGAAACCACATGAAAAGTGAGGAGGTTAAAAACAGAACAACTGCAACATTTGGGGCACAGGACGGCCTGCTTAGTATTGTAAAGAAGAGAAAAATGATGTGGTATGTACATGTGATGAGATAATCAGCCCCGGCCAAAAACCATTCTACAAGGCACAGCACCAGGAGGAAGACGAAGAGGCAGACAGAAGAAGTGGGAAGATGACATCCGGGAGTGGACAGGCTTACCTATCTTTCGCCAGAATCGCAGAGAGCAGCCCACAAATGAGACAGATGGTGGAAAATTGTCAAAGAGTCATCAGTGGTGCCTCCACAACCCCACTTGGGATTACTAGACTGATAATGATGATGATGATGATGATGATGATGATGATGATGATAAGCCTTATCATGGGACAGCCAACCGCAGAGGGGTCAGTTCTTACTGAATTAAAAGCAGTCAAACAATAACTGAAACAGTAAGTTTGTTTATTTGTTGTTGTTTTTTTTGTTTATCTAGGGAAAAACATGATTAAAAGTTCCATATTACAATTAAACTAATTAAACACTTAACTGATTTGATTGACTGATTGACTAATTGATATATATTGTATCTTGTGAATAACAACTGAATAGATATTGTATATTGTAAATAACAACAGAGCAAATTATGTCATTTATGACACAACATACGATTAACAGCCCTTATTATGTTAGCTTCTTGTTGTTGCTTTTTCAAACCACATATAAAATCTGAAGTATTAAGACATTCCATTTTTAAGGTCAGAAACTGATTTTAAATATATGGTCTGACCTACTGTCATCTGCACATAAGGAAATTTCAAGAACATTTTTTTAATTCCAGTGGTTGATCCATTTCTGACCACAAAAAAAAAACAGAAAAAAAACCCAGCAAAAAACAAAAACCACACCCTATCTTTTGCCCATCATAAAGTCCAAAAACTAAAACACAAAACTAAGCAAACTGCTGACTTGTGGCCTCCTGGCGACCTAGCATCAACCATTCCCTGTCGACTGCCAGTGCTGGGACTGAGACAGACAAGCCCAGGTGTGGCTGTGTATGGGGGACTCGGAATGAGCAGTGTGGGAGTTATGCCACTGAAAGGGTGCAGATGATGGAGCAGCAAAAAACAACTAAACAGAACAACAACAACAACAGCAACAACAAGAGAGGCAAGGCCTTCAAGACTCACTTGTGATAAATTAAGTCCCCTAGCATTAATTACAGAGTAATTTCCCTTTTTTACTATCTGCACCAAAACGTTTGCAAAATAAATAAAATTCCATGCTTAGCAAAAGAAGTTCCTGTTTGAACAAAAAATGATAATAATGACTCTTGTTGTTGTGTCAGAATAAGAGGTCAAAGTGCCAAGTTTAGAGAATACAAAAAATACAAATATAACACTAAATGCAGTTTGCATATAATTAGGCTTCTTTTTTTATTTTTTGTGCCCATCCCAACCAGAGGTGCAATATTGTTTTAAACAAGATGACTGGAAAGAACTGAATTTTTCCTATTTTTATGCCAAATTTGGTGTCAACTGAAAAAATGTCAATGTTAAAGTTTACCACGGACACACGGACACACAGATACACAGACACACGGACACACACACACACACACACACAGACAACCAAACACCGGGTTAAAACATAGACTCACTTTGATTACACAAGTGAGTCAAAAACACATACATGAAAAACTGCTGACTTGTGCCACAGTCACATCACAACAAACAGTACCTGTCTGAAGTCCACGGTGAAGGCTCCCAGGTAGGCCACCACCCCAGAGGACAGCAGCACGTCACCCAGGATGTTG
>NC_134876.1:30139606-30149606 GCF_041734735.1 Babylonia areolata
CCCCGGGAAAACTGACCTCTCAGACAACATGCGCACAGACTCGTGGAAGTGTTTACACATGGACACACAGGACTTGCGCACGTCATCCTCCATGTCCACGTCCTCCAGGAACTTGTTGGCCACCATCTCCAGAGCGTCCTCTGGCCAAGCCTGTGGTGATACAGTCACAGCGTTCAGCAAAAAAAGTGGTATCAGATCTATAATAGATGAGCAGTTAAAGCGTTGGACTTTCTACCTGAGGGTCCCAAGTTTCAAAACTAAGTAACGGCACCTGGTGGGTAAAGGGGGGGAGATTTTTCCGATAGGCGCTATATACGTATCCATATCAAATACTACAGAGGTGGAAGCAAGAGGTGAAACAACAGAAAGTGTGTAACACAGCTATGCCTGTGGTGTTAATGATACAGTATTCAGTCAGAGTTGCATCAGATCTGGTACTGCAGTGAAAAAAGTGAGGGGTGAAACATTAGAAACCGTGCCTACTGTTAAAAAGAAATGACAAAATTGTTTCCAGTGTTCGGTTTTATCATGTCCATTCACACAACTGTTTGTAGATCATCTTATTAAGAGTTTCAGATCTTGCTATATATACCAAGTGCTTTTTTTTTGGGGGGGGTGGGAGGATAACTATGATGTCATGTCTGTCTGGTGATGATTTAGGCACAGAAAGACACACAGATCCACACAGACATACACACTACACTACACATCACACACACACACACAGCACATGCACAAACACACACACACATGCACATGCACACACACACACACACACACACACACACACACACACACACACACACACATATACACACAGAGAAATGCCAGACACCACTCACCTGGAACCAGTCAATGGTACAGCAGTTGATGAGAGACGGGAACATACGCAGACGGTTGCGGAAGGCGTCTCCAATTGGACTCATGGCAAGCACGATGTGGAGGTTGGATTTCACCCTTTCAATGAAGTAGTTGTACATCGCTAACGGTGTTGCTTCCATTTTCCGACCCTAAAGAATCACAGACAAAAAGAACCTTTTTTCAAAACCTGTGACCTGGAGCTAATGAAAAAAATAGAATAAAGCAAAACAGATCTTTTAAGGACAAAAACATAAAACAACAACTAAAAAACCAAGGCACATCATCTGTTTTTGTTCAAAATATGTCTCTGAAGTAAAAACCTGAAAATCCAGTGAAACTGAACAGGGAATACTTTTAAAGTTGGAGAAAGGCATTTGGACTTAAAAGCCTAGCATTTTACAAAAACATAATGGATAAGCTCATTATGTAACCAGACAATAAAAGTGGATATGTTGTGCAAGATGACAATAACTGGAATGAAATGGCAAATGAGCTGGGATAAAATTGGAAAAACAAAGTGTAAGCAATACAAGGAATGACAGGAACCTTTAAAAAAAAAAAAAAAAAAAGAATACATGAGTCTCCTTGGTTATGAGATATTTTTTCAACTATTCTGCTTGTTTGAGTGGCCCAAGCAATACAATGGCTCTCTATATGTTGAGCTATTTTTCGTTAGCTCTGCTTGCTTGAGTGGCAACAACCAAACATACTAAGTCTTACGTTAACTACATCGCTGAATGTCTCAGTGATGTTTCTGGCTAAGAAGCAGCTTACTCTCAAAGGCTGAAGAAAGAACAAATCAAAGACCCCTGATTCCCTCAACCTGCATAGGAAACAAACAAACAAAACAGCAGTGCAGGATCTCTTCTGGTGCATGGCCTCTTGGTGAACTAACGCTGATAGTTCTAGGCGGACTGCCGCCACTGAAACTGCAAGCAAATGAACCATGGTGTAGCTGTGTATGGGGAAGCAGCATGGGAGTAATGCCACTTAGAGACAGGCTCAATAGCCAAGTGGTTAAAGTTTTGGACTTTCAATCTCAGGGTCACAGATTTGAATACCCTGGTGGGTAAAAGGTGGAGATTTTTCCAGTCTCCCAGGTCAACATGTGTGCAGACCTGCTTGTGCCTGAACCCCCTTTGTGTGTAAACACAAGCAGAAGATCAAATATGCACGTTAAAGATCCTGTAATCCATATCAGTGTTCGGTGGGTTATGAAAACAAGAAGATACCCAGCATGCACACCCCCAAAAATGGAGCATGGCTGCCTACATGGCAGGATAAAAACAGTCATACACATAAAAGCCCACTCGTGTACATACGAATGAACGTGGGAGTTGCAGCCCACGAATGCAGAAGAAGAAGAGGAAGAAGAGGAAGAAGCCACTTAGAGGGTGCAGGTAATGGGGTAGCAGAAACAAACAAAAGCCCCCCCCCAAAAAAATGACCCCAAAACAAACCAAGCAACCAACAAGCAAATCAAAGCAAGACAACCTACAGCATTGCGAGCGACAGTCTGCATCTTTTCGATGATGTCGGCCTTCTCATCAGCCGGGAAGATGTTGGGCACGTCGCCTGTGTTGAGGATCATGCTGATGTCCTCCATGAAGGACTCGTCCTTGATCTGGTTGTCGGAAAACAGGAACACCGTCTGCTTACCCTCAGTCCCTGTCTTCTTCAGCAGCTGAAAACACACAGGGGGTGGGGTGGGGATTTTTTTTATATTTCAGTTTCATTAAAATATATGAATACAACATGATGTACATTAAGATTAGACACATGACAAAATATCCATATAAACAAACAAAATATATATACATATGTATGCAATAATAGTAATGAAGCATAGGAAAATAAAGAAGCACAAAAAAGATGAACAGATTTTAAAAGAATATGATATCTTTTTTTTTAAGAAAAAAAAAGAAGCATGCTGGATTGATGTCAAATGCTTTTTCAAATGTTAAGAAATATTATATTCCATTTTTGTTTCTTTGATTTTTTTTTCACATCAAATTATCAAATCAAAGCAGCTTAAAAAAAGAAAAAAAGAAACAGAACTTGTCAATTCCTAAGTGAAAAAAAAACCCCGCAAAGTTTAGAGGTGTTTACTGTCCCTGTTCTTCACTAATTAAACAAAATAGTTTTGAAATAGTATGAGACAAGCAGCATAGGAAATAATGACAAAAGTTAGCAGTGAAGTACTCATTTACATGTAATTTATTTCCATTAACAAGAGACTAATCAGTTTCGCAGCATAGGAAATAATGACAAAAGTTAGCAGTGAAGTACTCATTTACATGTAATCTATTTCCATTAACAAGAGACGAATCAGTTTCTCAATCAAGTTCTTTAATTTGACTTCTTCAATAAGTAACACTGCCTCAACAACTTCACCTGCCTTTGCATTTATATCTGTGTCAAAATGCAACCTGCTGTGTTTGTGAACACATCTTTGCAATTGTATTTGTGAGACCGTTGCCATAAGCATGTATTGCTAATGGTGAGAATGCAAGCATTTTGACATATATACCTGAACAAGATATAACCCCATACAGGTACATTAGCAGTGGCAACAATCAATAGCAGAAAGAGGGTGTGCTGACCAATAAATCAAAAGGGAAAAACAGCAACCCTCACTTTCTTGAGATCTTCTCTCCACTCTGCCACCCCATAGTTTCGGGTGATCTCAATTTGGAACAGGTCGTAGTCACACATGAAGGTGGCCAGTTTGGCAGCACTCTGACGACCGGAGCCACCGATACCTGGGGGAAATTGATCAGAATACAACGTGAGACTTTTGACGTTCGGTCATATTCATCTAAACAACTTCCAGTTCTTGGTCTTTTTTTTTTTTTTCATTCATGTAAATAACATTCAGCAACAGTTTTTCTCTAGTATTGCTGGCTCTACTTTGGTTATTTTACCATTTTATTTCATAAACAAGCAACAGAAAAAAAACAAACTACAGAAAGATATTTGGTTGTTTCTATCCTACCTAAACATGGGTAGAGAAGACAAAATATGATAAAGTTTAAACCCTAAAAGTGACCAAACCATTCTGAAATGTGTTCACATTATCAAAGGTAAAAATGCACTGTGTGACATTAAAGTAAACCCCATCATCTTTGATGAGCTATAAGAAAACAAAGCAACAACAGTGAGTTTTTGTAAGTGATGTAAAATCAAACAGGAACATATCTTAAAAAAACATTCCACTGATGTGAGCATTCAACTTCAGTAGTGACATAAACCAATAGCAACAACAAAACTGCAAAAACTATCAAGCACAAACACCAAGAATAATATTGCTTAAACATTATCTCACTGTGACAGCTATGCGAGCAGGTCTTGACTGTATCAAATGTTGAACATGAACTTTATCAATCATTTCAAATCATAACCCAAACTTGCTCAGATCACAGTACGAGCCCCCCATGAAGCTGTAAAACGAGGAGACCGTGGATAGTTACCAACGAGCAGGGCGTGGCCATTGTCCTGAAGCAGCACGCGTGAGACGCGGGAGATGTGCTCAATGGCAAATTTGAACATGACAAGTGACATGGGTGCTTTGCTCATTGTGTTGTACTCTTCCAAATAGCTGTGGAACAAACCATAAACCTGTGTGGGCACTGTGATCACCATGCAACAACAACAACAGAACATGCATAATGAAAGCAAAGAGTGATTCAACAGAATGGAATATCAACATGGATGGTGACAAAAACGAAAAAAAGGAAAGTGATTCAACAGAATGGATGGGAACTGTCAATATCTAAGGGACAGGAACACATCAGTGATTACATCATCAACATTTGGTGACACATCATAAAGTTCAGGGCTTAATGTTCATTTTTCCCTTTACTGACCATATGGCCAGCTAGAAAAAAACAAAATCGTTAGCAGATTTTTTCCCGCCACTTCTAAAACTTTTATCCTCATGATTTTTTTTTTTACTTAAAATCAAATATACTGCTGACTGTTCAGTGTGGACTGTTCAGTGCAGGTTAAAATACATGTTAGATTTCTAATGCATATAACTATCCAAAGTCACAGATACTTTTTTGGGAGGGGAGGGGAGGGGATGGGGGAGTAGAAGCAGGTGGAGGAAGTGAGAGGATGGGAGAGGGGTGGGTAGAGGTGGGGAAGTTGGTGAAATCTCAGTCATATAAAGGTGGGACAGAAACAGGTGACAAACAATTTCATGCACACTTGATGCAAGAAGTGAAGACGTGCAATAATGATTGTCAACACATTATGTTTTCATGAGTGCGTTTGTGTTTTGTGTGTACTTGTTTGTGTGCATGCCTGCATGCCTGTATGTGTATGTGTGTCTGTGTCTCTGTTTTAGTGTTGGTGCATGTGCATGCACATGTGTGTGCATACTGTGTGCTTGTGTATGTGAGCAAAAGAGACAGAACACACACATATATGTATATGTTTGTTTGTTTTTTTCAAGATACTGTTGCCAAAAGAATAAAATCATTGATATATTATTTCCAGATACTCTTGCCAAAAGAATAAAATCATTGATAAATTATTTCCAGATACTCTTGCCAAAAGAATAAAATCATTTCATATGCACTGCACTCTTCTCCTCTACTCAGTTGCACCACACAATATCCGGAAGCGGATAAAATCTGTACCAAAACAAACAAGCAAACAAACCAAGCAAAACTTTATCATTCTTAAATTTTTATGCCAGTGTCAGTTACATGTACTTAAAACGATTTCTTGTTTGTTTGTTTTTTCGTAAAAAAAACAAAAACAAAAAAACAAAAAACAAAAATAGACAGTAAAAAAAAAAGAGAAAAGTAATACTTCCTCACTTGATAACATATTCATTCTTGAATACATGACTTAGTTGTTGGGTTGTTGTTGTTTTTTTGTTGTTTTTTTGTTTGTTTGGTGTTGTTTTTTTGTTTAGTTTTTAATACTCACTTCTGTAGTTCTCTTTAAAGACTGTTTTATCTGTGTTGCATGATCAGATCTCCTGCTGACTTACAGTGATGAAATGAAGAAGAAAAAGAAAACTCAAGCAAAACAAAGCAAAAACACACACACACACACAAAATACTGAAATAAACTTGGAATGACGAATGTTGGTTATCCAAACAAATCTGCAGATACATGTAGCTCTGCAGAAAGAAAGTATTCTTGTATAGCTTTAAAAAAAAATTATTTTTATTATTTTTTTTTTTTTTTTTTTACAAATAATTGCATGTTATGCATGTCTGCTTTTGTTTTACATTCATTACCTTTGTCAGCTTTGATTGAACACACAGAAACATGTGAGTGTCTATCTTTTAAAGTGTGTGTGTGTGTGTGTGTGTGTGTGTGTGTGTGTGTGTGTGTGTGTGTGTGTGTGTGTGTGTGTGTGTGTGTTTCATGAGCAAGTCTCTGTGTGTCAGTGTCTGTATCCACAGACAAATGTGTGTGTGTGTGTCTGTGTGCCTCTGTGTGATTGAATCTGTGTCTACAAGCAACTGTGCACACATGTGTAATATTAATAAAAACATCATTAAAAGCTGGCACTACAATTTTCATCAACTATACATTTGATCACACTTTCAAATCAGAGTAAGTAGGTACTTCTGATGTGTAACATTTCCATACGCAAAAAAAACAAAAAAAAACAAAACAACACAAGCATCTACAGTTCAAACAGCTAAACTGGCCTCTCTTGAGCACTCTTTAAGGTGAAAATTACTTACCCTCTATAAATAGAATATAGAACAAAGAAGAGAAAGAATGTTAATATCATGGTATTTAACCTGCTTTATTGTCTTTCTATTGCTCAGTTTAACTGTGTAAGTCATCAATGTAGTTAAAGTTTGTGCAACAACCCTTCCATCCACATTTGCATGATTCCTCCGTCAACTGATGGAATAAGCCATTGCTGTTGGCTAATGCAAATTTGAACACAGTTATCATAACAAGGAAGAACAACTTCCAAGTGATTCAGAAAATGTCACTTTGAACAAATTTTGTACATTCTGACAATCAAACTTTCAAACAAAATGAACGTAAAGTCACAGAAACAAATGCGCCAATAAATCAAAAGAAATGAAACAAACAAATAAAACAAACAGAGCTACCTGAGAGAGATATGCTTCAAAACCCAACAGTTCTGTTCAGTGAAACAATATGCGTTAAAAACATTATATTGTAATAATCAATAACATGATAAAATTAACATCACAAATGTGAATGTTTTTTTTTAAAAGTCTCTCTCTTAAAGATCCCTTCCAGACCCTCTTACACATTTCCCCGTAAAAAGGTCTTCAAACTTTTGACACAGTAAGATTTATTATCTGAAAAAAAAATCACAATTTGAATACACATGTGAGTGCAAGTCTCATTCAAGCAAACAGTCAACAACAACACTGAAATACACATGTGAAAGCCACTCTTCAGTGGGAGGTGTCCTTCTTTCAGTGCATCTATCTCTCTCTCCATCACTCTCCCTCTCTCTATCTCTCTCTCCCTCACTTTCCCTCTCTCTCTCTCTCTCTCTCTCCATCTCTCATTCACACACACATACACACACAGAAAACCTCTTCCCCTCTTAAACAAACAAACAAACAAAAAACGCCACCCACCACACATGAATTTACAAATATATGAACACAGAAACAATACAGAAATAAACAGCTTTCAGCCACTCCCTTCCCTCCACCCTCATACCACCCAAAAAAAACACCCAACGAACACCAGTAACAAAAAAAAAAAAAAAAAAAAAAAAAAATCAAACACCTGTATGACCAAGAAAGAATAGACAAAAAGCTTACTTGTAAAACATGTGTTAAATGTTTTTGTGATAAAAAAAACCCAAGAAATAAATGATAATAACAAACTTCTTAAAATATATGTGAAAGGTTGTGTTTGTGAGGAAAAAAGTCAATAATGAAAACAACAACAATAATAATAATAATAATAAAATAATAACAATAACAACAACAACAACAATAAAGTAGTGATAATAATAATAATAATAATAATAATAATAATAAAGCAAGCTTACTTGTCCATGACTGCAGTGAGCTCCTTGAAGTCGGTGATCTCATCGTAGACCTTGTTCTCCGGGTTGATGTAGTCCCCAAAGAACAGACCACGCACGTCGTCGTCCACCACCTTGCCCGACTTGGACAGGTGGCCCAGGACCTTGTCGATGCTCTGCTTGAAGTGAGCCTGGCACTGCTCCCGCACAATGTTGAAAAAGGTCACTCTGCACACGGTCATTGTCTCGCATTTTGCCAGTGTCCACACTAAGTATCATATTGTATCATTGCATTGCGCTATGTTGTGTTGTGTTGTGTTGTGTTGTGTTGTGTTGTTTTGTGTTGTGTTGCTGTACTGTATTGTATTTTAATGTATTGTATTGTGTTGTGTTGTGCTGTGCTGTGCTGTGCTGTGCTGTGTTGTGTTGTGTTGCTGTATTGTATTGTATTGTATTGTATTGTGTTGTGTTGTGCTGTGTTGTATTGTGTTGTATTGTGTTGTGTTGTGCTGTGTTGTGCTGTGTTGTGTTGTGTTGCTGTATTGTATTGTACTGTATTGTATTGTGTTGTGTTGTGCTGTGTTGTGCTGTGTTGTGCTGTGTTGTGTTGTGTTGCTGTATTGTATTGTATTGTATTGTATTGTGTTGTGTTGTGCTGTGTTGTATTGTGTTGTATTGTGTTGTGTTGTGCTGTGTTGTGCTGTGTTGTGTTGTGTTGCTGTATTGTATTGTACTGTATTGTATTGTGTTGTGTTGTGCTGTGTTGTGCTGTGTTGTGTTGTGTTGCTGTATTGTATTGTACTGTATTGTATTGTGTTGTGTTGTGCTGTGTTGTGCTGTGTTGTGCTGTGTTGCTGTATTGTATTGTACTGTATTGTATTGTGTTGTGTTGTGCTGTATTGTGCTGTGTTGTGCTGTGTTGTGCTGTGTTGCTGTATTGTATTGTACTGTATTGTATTGTGTTGTGTTGTGCTGTGTTGTGCTGTGTTGTGCTGTGTTGTGTTGTGTTGCTGTATTGTATTGTACTGTATTGTATTGTGTTGTGTTGTGCTGTGTTGTGCTGTGTTGTGCTGTGTTGTGTTGTGTTGCTGTATTGTATTGTACTGTATTGTATTGTGTTGTGTTGTGCTGTGTTGTGCTGTGTTGTGCTGTGTTGTGTTGTGTTGCTGTATTGTATTGTACTGTATTGTATTGTGCTGTGTTGTGCTGTGTTGTGCTGTGTTGTATTGTATTGTATTGTATTGTGTTGTGTTGTGTTGTGCTGTGTTGTGCTGTGTTGTGCTGTGCTGCATTGTGTTGTGTTATGTTGTGCTACATTGCACTGCATTGCATTGCATTGTTTTGTTGTTGTTGTTTTTTAAACACAGCAACAAAAACAAAACAAAACAACAAGACACAGCATTCGTGCACCTGTCCTCAGCATCGTAGAAGGAACGGTAGACCTCATTAACTCCCAAAATCCCTTAAAAAAACAACTACAGCAACAAAACAAAACAAAACAACAAGACACAGCACTGGTGCACCTGTCCTCAGCATCTATCAGTCTGTCGGAGAAGGAACGGTAGACCTCATTAACCCCAAAAATACCATAAAAAACAAACAAACCCACAGCAACAAAAATAAACAACCAAGACACAGCATTTCCGCACCTGTCCTCAGCGTCGATCAGTCTGTCATAGAAGGAGCGGTAGACCTCGTGCACCCACAGTCGGATCAGCTTCTCGGGCTCCGTCATGTGAGTCGCAGGCACCAGCAGCACGCCGCGGATGACGCGGGCAAAGTCGCGCAGGTTGAAGACGTAGTGCGACTTGGAGGGCGTGGGCAGGAACTGGGAGATGGACTCCTTGTACACGTCCATCGTGGCCGCCACCATCAGCTGGGCACGGGAAAATTATCATAGGATGATAATAATTTATAATATTGATATGATGATGATGATGATGGTGATGATGAAAAGAAGCAGTAGAAGAAGAAGTAGTAGTAGTAGAAAAAGAAGAAGAAGATGAACAAGATGAAGAAGGAGAAGGACAAGATTAGTAGAAGAAGTAGAAGAACAAGAAGGATAAGCAGAAGAAGGAGAAGAAGTAGTAGAAGAAGGGGAAGAAGAATAAGGAGTAGAAGAAGAAGGAGAAGCAAAAAAAA